>NC_090731.1:22711155-22718655 GCF_036898095.1 Palaemon carinicauda | reverse complement strand
AAACGTGACTTGGTAAAATAGCTTAGTGCAAAAAAACGGTACCTGATTAAATAGTTTTTGTGTGAACAGGTAACCTGATGAGTAATTTTGTACGAAAACGGTACCTGATAAAGCAGTTTGTGTAAAAACGGTACCTGATAAAGCAGTTTGTGTAAAAACGGTACCTCAAAGTAGTTTTGCGCGAAAACGGTACCTCATAAAGTAGTTTTGTGCGAAAACGGGACTGATAGAGTAGTTCTGTGCAAAAAACCGGACTGATAAAAGTAGTTTTTGTGAAAAAAAAAACGGTACCTGATAAAGTAGTTTTGCGCGAAAACAGGACCTGATAAAATAGCTGTGCGAAAATGGTACCCAATAAAGTAGTTTTGTGCGTAAACGGGACCTGATAAAGCAGCTTTTGGAGAAAACGTGACCTAAGTTGCTGTGCGAAAACAGTACCTGATAAAAGTAAATCCGTGCGAAAATGGAATCTGATAAAGTTGGTTTGTACAAAATCGGGACATGATAAAGTAGCTTTATGAGAAAACGGAACCTGGTAAAGAAACGTGTCAACATTATCCAATATTAAGGTGGCATTAGTGAAGTTTCTTTTCACCAGCCATCCTATTTCAGTTGAATAATTCATATTTCAATGTTGAAAGAGGAAATTTTATGAATTTTAAAAAATCAACTGGATGTATTCTTTCACACTGGATCATAACATCCATCAATAAACCTAGTTTCCTTATATTCATCCTTAACAATAGGTATTTATGCTTGCGTCATCCGCAGCCTTAAAAGAGAATCACTACGATGGATATCATAATTGTATCCGATCACTTTTAAAGGTTAAGGAATACCAAAAATAATTAAATGATTACCAGTGTGTATGTATACATACACACACAGACACACACACACACATATATATATATATATATATATATATATATATATATATATATATATATATATATATATATACACACACACATACATATATATGAAACCTACAAATATATCATAATCAAGGCTGGAAAAAGTTTCAATGCAACATCAAAAAGCCGCATTGACAGTCATTTTGTTTTATAATAAAACGTAATCAACAACAGCGGGAGGTTTTGTCTCTACTTCAAATAGTTTGCACAAATTTTTCATTGAAATTTCTTAATAGAATTCACTTTAGCAAGGCTGACATCATATCCCATGACAACCTTCAAATATTGGAATATACGTAAATATTAAATCATTGTGACAAGGTTAAATTAAACATCCTTGCAATAATAAAAGTAAAAAATCGAGAAAGTCAATTTAACCTTTTTACGGACGCAAACAAACATGAAATACTGCAAAGAAAAAAAGTAAGTAGATTTAACTCCTTTTTTCGGGTGCAAACTGTAACAGGAAATACTAAAAAAAAATGTTTTTGCAATGTTAATGTTAAGATCGTTGATTTGTAATCAATAAAGATGTGAGAATGGATAATACACCAATATCAGGCCGGAAAAATATATAAGTGTACCATATTAGGGCATCGAGTTGATTACCTATTATGTAACCAGGTTTGGGTAGGATCGACGCAGCAAAGCCAAGGTTAAGCAATGGAATGATATCGAATGGGCGGCAGTAAAGGAGGTTTCCCGGTATTGAATGGCAAAATTGAATACCCGATAAGCACCCAGTTTGGGAAGGGAAGTTAAAAATGGAATACCCAATAGGCACCCAGTTTGGGAAGGGAAGTTAAAAAATGGAATACCCAATAGGCACCCAGTTTGGGAAGGGAAGTTAAAAATGGAATACCCAATAGGCACCCAGTTTTGGGAAGGGAAGTTAAAAATGGAATACCCAATAGGCACCCAGTTTGGGAAGGGAAGTTAAAAATGGAATACCCAATAGGCACCCAGTTTGGGAAGGGAAGTTAAAAATGGAATACCCAATAGGCACCCAGTTTGGGAAGGGAAGTTAAAAATGGAATACCCAATAGGCACCCAGTTTGGGAAGGGAAGTTAAAAATGGAATACCCAATAGGCACCCAGTTTGGGAAGGGAAGTTAAAAATGGAATACCCGATAGGCACCCAGTTTGGGAAGGGAAGTTAAAAATGGAATACCCGATAGGCACCCAGTTTGGGAAGGGAAGTTAAAAATGGAATACCCGATGAATACCCAATTTGGGAAGAGCAGTTTAAAAATGGAATACCCGATAGGCACCCAGTTTGGGAAGGGAAGTTAAAAATGGAATACCCGATGAATACCCAATTTGGGAAGAGCAAGTTCAAAATGGAATACCCGATAGATATCCAGTTTGAAAAATAGTAGTTAAAAATGGAATACCCGACAGATAACCATTTTGAGATTGACAGTAAATAATGGAATACCTGACAGATACCCAGTTTGGGAAGAGCAGTTGAAAATGGAATACCCGATGGATACCCAGTTTGGGATGGGCGAGTAAAAACTGAATACTCGATAGATACCCAGTTTGGGAAGAACAGTTAAAATGAATACCCAATAGATACCCAGTTTGGGAAGGGTAGTGGAAAGGGGCAGGAGATGCCTACTAGGGATAATATAGAGCGGGAGGGGTGGAGGGAGGGGCAAAGGGAGTTTTAAGACGACGACCGCAATGGCAGAAGATAATGAGAGAAGATTGGTGGAGTTACGACTGCCTCCCTCCACCAACCCTACCCCTCCACCCCCACACAAGTAACCCCCGAGGCCTCATTCCCATCCACTTGACCTATCCTCCTCCTCCTCCTTCCCTCTTTGCAAATGACTCATGAACTCTTTCTCAACCTCAAAACAACCCATTAGTCTTGACATCCTGTGTGTGTGTGTGTGTGTAGTTTTTCTCCGTAACAATACAGCCTCTTAAAACTTGAAAGATATTCACAGAGGAAAGCAGTTCAGACATATTTAGAACAACCAACAAAAGCAAAATAGAAGTCAAATGATAATTAACATGAAAGTGAAATTATCACTTATCTATGGGTGGTCATTTACCTTCACTCATAACATTTCTAATGAGGTAGATTCTATCAAACTTCTAAGACCTTTTGAAAGGAGATGTAATAATCAAACTTTTACGTTTCAAACAAAAGCAAAGGCAAGAAATATAACAGCACTTCTCTTTCTAGAGATCCAAACATGAATTGGGGGAAAAAAATAGGATCCACTAATAAAAAGGAATTGCATCATCAAAACGCTTGAACGTCAACGCGTGAGATATCAACAGTCCTTAAGATAATTAATTTCGAGAATTCTTTCTTATGTACCACTTCAACTATCCACCATAAATATCAACATAAAGCAACAATATCCAGAAAGAGAATTAACAGCATTTTAAGCCAAACAAATTTCAAAAATCTAAAATATATATTCCAAAATATCGTTTATTCTATTTTCTATTCCAGATGGCGGCATGGATAAAAGAAGTTTACTATTATAAAAGTAAAACAAGAATTATTCCATAATAGATATTCCCCAGGTAAAATAAATTCCCACACCACCAACTTTTATTTTTTGTCACGGCCATCATTATCTGATCGCTTCCTCTTCCTGTTTTATCAATATTAGGCTGCATTTCCCTAAAGCAGTCGCAGTCTCAAAAGATATTTTAAACAGGGGTTTCTTTAAATAAAGAAAAAAAAATCGGAGTATGTTCTAACAATTTCATATGTAGAATACAGAATTTCAATATTGCAACAGAGAGAGAGAGAGAGAGAGAGAGAGAGAGAGAGAGAGAGAGAGAGAGAGAGAGAGAGAGAGAGAGAGAGAGAGAGAGAGAGAGAGAGAGATATTACTAGCCAGCTGCAACCCTAGTTTGAAAAGCAGGAAGCTATAAGCCCAAGGGCTCGAACAGGACAAAATAACCCAGTGAGAAAAGGGAATAAGGAAATAAACGAAGAGAAATATTGAGCAGCTAAAAATATTTTAAGAACAATAATAATAAAATAGATCTATTACATTTAAACTGTAAAAACTCAAGAAAAAAAACAATAGGAGGAGTTTTAATATAGAATAGTATGCCTCTACTTTAACCGATCTAAACTGTCATAAATTGTTTGCGTCTTCTACACTGAGTCTCAAATGATGTATTCAAGTCTTTGTAAACCACAAGCGACTATCCACAGTCATGACAAGAATAATGTATATATTTCGATTAAGAAATTCTTTGTACAAACGAGTTATAATAAAAAGTTCGTGCTTACGCTTAGCCCATAACAAATTTGCTTTGGGTATTTTCTGGCCTTTCTTGCGAGTTCAAGATATGGTAAGTTTACAGAGAGACTTGTAAGTTTATCGAAGTTCATTGTTTATTCCGAAGTCTATTGGAACAATCTTAGATAATAAACGTAATAGATTTACAGGTGTTCGTGTTAGTATATAAATATATAAAGCACACGCGATACTTCAGTATATTATTAGGTCATATGTCAGCCATATGTTCTTCCGTCGAGCGAAGATATAACCAATTGTTTTCTTCGCTGCACCATAACTTTTATGACTAACATTTACATTTTATCTTCATTTTCCATTGTTTTAGCGTGAACATTTAGGCATGACAGTAGCCTTCATAACTGAAATGCGGGGGTTAAAAGTAAATCTGCTGATGTCTCTTTGGGAATATAAACGAGAAACTGTAGAAACTCTCGTGCATACACGTGAGAAAGATTATGTTCATGAGAGTTAAGTGATACCAGGAAGGTGGAACAATGAATGGCAATATGGATGGTGATAAAGTGAGGGATCTGTTGATACAACGGATGGAACGTTGTCAGAGGAGTAGAGTTACAGAACAGATTGAAACCAAAGAGGGACTGATGACTTTCTCCATTATCGGTATAATAGTATATTAGCTCGTAGTAGTAATATTAATAATCTCCCCTATAAAATAAACAATCTCTCTCTCTCTCTCTCTCTCTCATCTCTCTCTCTCTCTCTCTCTCTCTCATATAAAGTCCTGAAGGAGAATTAAGACTTTCTGAGCTGTAATAGATATTTTATGCTCATCACATATATCGTGATTTCTACATATATATATATATATATATATATATATATATATATATATATATATATATATATATATATTATATATATACATGTGTGTGTATGCATGTATATTTACAGTGTAAGTATACAGTATATATAAATAGATATATGAATACCAATTTCCGAAATTACAAAAATAAAAGAAAGAAAAAAAAAGTTTTAAATAGCTAAGGCAAGAAGAACCTTGACCGAGTCATGTACTGGGATCCTTCCCCAAGGGGGGTTTTCTGCTCCCACCAAGGCCAAGAAGAGAAAACCACCGAGAAAGATTTACATGACGGAAAACGATCGTGTGTGCACAGCCGTTCAAAAAAAAAATAAAAACAATGGAGAAAATTATAAAAATTGTGCAAGAGGGGTTTCAAAAGGGTTATGAGGAAGGAAGCAAGGTCAACCCAATCACAAACAACAAGCAGCATTGTTTATTGAGGGGGGGGAGGGGAGAGGGTCTGTGCGCCAGTCAAGTAACCTGGAAATTGTTAAGATAAAAAACACTCCTTAACCGTTTAGTCTTCGCTATAATACATTCCAGGCAAATCTGCTTTGAACAGAGCATTTATCGTTAGGTAAATATAATAGGAAAGGGAAGCATTATACAGTTGATAGAGCTTGATTTAACAGGGAAAATGTTTTGGCGATAAACTTTCGTTACACTTTGATCTTCGCTATAATACATTACAGGCAAATCTGCTTTGAACAGAGCATTTATCGTTAGATAAATACAATGGGAAAATGAAGCCTTATACAATTGATAGGTCTTGATTTAACCTGGAAAATGTCAAGTGATAAACTTACTTTAATCTTTGCTATAAAACATTACATGCTACTCTGCGTTGAACATAAGAGAAATAGGAAAATGAAGCATTATATAATTTATGGGGATCAAATCAATTCCCAATGGACAGAAGAACCCTTCAGATAGAATTGCCATTTAGCCTATGTAGTAATATAGTCTTCATTTCCAACTTTTTAAGAAAGGGCCACCGCTCTTAACACCTGCCCACTCTTACTCACATAAAATGGAGGCATTAAATCTCGTCCCTTGAAGATAGTGCGTTACTAAACATTTCCTTCTTGTTTCTTATGTTTGAATCACCATGTTTAAATAAAAAATATATGCAACTAAATTCTCATTACCAATCAAATCCTCTAAAAAATAAATAATGTTTTTTAAACAAACAGGCAACTAAATTCTCATTCCCCTTAAATCCTCTTAAAAAAAAAAAAAAAACATTTAAACAAAAAGATGCAATTAAATTCTCATTTCCATCAAATATCGTAAAATATTAAAATCATGTCTTTAAAAAGTTAGGGAACTAAATTCTTATTCCCCAAATCCTCTAAAGACAAAAAAAAAAAAAAAAAAAAAAAAAAAAAAAAAAAAAAAAAAAAAACCTAAGGTATCTTTAAACAAAAAGATTCAATTAAAATCTCATTCATTAAAAAAAATCCTGTGCAAATAAAAAGATATGCAACTTCATTCCCATTCCTATCAAATCCTCTAAAGATAAAAAAAACACTTAAATCATTGTGAAAAAAAATAATGCAACTACATTCTCATCCCCACCAAATCCTATAACGATAAAAAAAAATTAAATCATCATCCAAAGCAAAATGAAAAAAAAAAGATATGCAACTACATTTTCATTCTCGTCAAATCCCCCACGAAAAAAAATAAATAAAAATGATCTCATTGCCAAAGAAACTCGAACGCTAAAAATGTTAGAAATCTACTCACGGCACACCAATCTCTCAAAACCTATAGATGACTCACTGGCCTCCTACAATTGACGTCGTTCAATGATAAAACGACCTACGATCCACGTGGAGCGGAGTCCAGTCATGTTCATTTTCCAATAAATGCAATTTGAGTCAATCGCAGCAGAAAAAAAAATAAAGGATTTCTATTGTGTGGCCGCAGTTCCCTCACCATTTACTCAAACAACAGCTCAACTTGTATCATTGATAAATTACTCCGATCAAAGCCGAAGTCATATCAATTCATCAGAACACTAAAATCATCTTGAGTCGTGTAATCTATAAAGGCAAGATCCTATGTCTATGAAAATGCTTTGTAAAGATGGGAACAAAGATTGTAATACGTCTTAAATGAATACTTCTGAAAATAAACAAGGAAATCGAAGACAAATCACAAAAGGAAAAATAAAATCAGTAATCACAAATATATATATATATATATATATATATATATATATATATATATATATATATATATAATGAGAGAGAGAGAGAGAGAGAGAGAGAGGAGAGAGAGAGAGAGAGAGAGAGAGAGAGAGAGAGAGGATCTTGTAGTCACGATATGCTTGCTTGTGATATTTCCCAGACCTTCGCCTCCAGCACCTTTTCAATTTGAACATTTCTTTTTAAGACCTGAACTAGTTTTATGAACACAAGCACGCACGCGCACACACACAGAATTAAGCTTCTTAAAATAACCGGTAAAATAA
>NC_090731.1:22630293-22710655 GCF_036898095.1 Palaemon carinicauda | reverse complement strand
CCAACCAAAAATCAACCTCAAGATGTGACCTCCCTTCCTGCCCTACTCGGGAGCACTGTGCCTCTGACCTAAATTTGGCAGGGTAGCATGCTCTGGGGGGCATCATCACCCACGACACTCGCTAGTCAGGGCTCCTTTGTAAATTTTAATTCTTTGTCGGGCTGAAAATCATATCTTTACATCCTATTCAACTACATCTGAACGATTGCAAATTTCATCATCTGACGCAATTCTCTTTTTAAAGTTTATTTATAAAGTTCCCTTTTATTCTTAATCTTCTTAAAATTTTACTTTATTCTTCACTTCTCTTACGGTTTATTTACTCCCCTATTTCCTTTCTTTATAGAGCTATTTGTTTCTTGTTGGAGCCCTTGCTCTTATAGCACCCTGCTTTTCAAACTAGGATTGTAGCTTGGCTAGTAGTAGTAGCAGTAGTAGTAGTAGTAGTAATAATTCTATAATCGTATCTGGAAATGGCAATGTATCTAACAAAACTTTCACTGTAATTATAGTCATAAAGACTTGTGCTTATTTATTGTTCTACTTACTATTTTGGGAGCAGTCAATTAGAGAAGACTCCTTGTACCATTTTCTTACCTGAAAGGATACAAAATGAAAAGTTAGCCACAATAAGAAAAAAAAATTTCCATAATCAACTATTTTATATATATCGTTAAGTTTGAAAGTATAAAATGAAAAAAAAAGTATTTCACAATATGGAAAAATAATTCCTCACGTTACTAGTAGAAATTTAACACTCGCATTAAATAACAGATCTTAGTCACCGAGAGAGAGAGAGAGAGAGAGAGAGAGAGAGAGAGAGAGAATAATATATCTCTAAACAGGCTACAAGTAACAAAGTATAAATCATCATTCTGACATTCAAACTCCAAATATACTTCAAAAAATCCCCGTGACGTGAATCATACAAAAAGACTCAGAGCAGAGATCCTTAAGTTATGCAAAAGAGAGTTTCCTTCATTTATAACGACTTCGATAAACAATCATTATAAACGTGGATTTCACAGTTAAGGCGGAACACACACTGTAATGCTCTGATTACCTTAAAATATATACGTAAAACAATTCTAGTGGGTCCCATAAGGCACAGGGATTCCATGTGTTACAGGACCAGGAAAACAGTCCTTAAAGTAAAGTAATCAAGTATTCATGTACACATCTAATATTTCGATGACTCGTGCGGAGTTATAGGAGCTTAAAATTCAAGTCAACTGGTCGACGAAACGAAGAGGGAAAAAACGTAAGATATTATGACGACGTTGTTTTTCCCAACACGAAAATATGAGTAATGTAATACGAAGTATAATGGATTTTTTACAGAAATTATATGTAATTTCAAACACAAACGGCGTTAGTATAGGTACAAAAATATTTGGAAAACTGTTCTTAAAAGGGAGACAATCTCTCTCTCTCTCTCTCTCTCTCTCTCTCTCTCTCTCTCACACACACACACACACACATAGAAAGATTCTATAACAAGAGGGGGGGGGGGGTTAAACGAATATTTCGTTAAGCATCATCGCAATTAATAATTAAGATTATCATTAAACGGTGGTGTTTGTATTTTGTAATCATATTTTGTCTATGTACTGAGATTTCTTCTTAACTGGGCAAATCTTAATCAAGAAAATGACAACAAAGTTTGTCGTCATATTCAATTCAAGAGGACCACATTAAGACGAATTTGTATTATACACGATTATGTGTGGTATTTAAATCGGATTGCTTATCAACATTTGTCTATTCCTTCATTAAAGTATATCACCATTATGTTTTTATAGTATTCTCTTTGTTTTCTTGTTGTATCTCATGTTCTGTGTTACTCAGTTCCATATATACAAAATCATCACAGAACACATAAAAAAAAGAAAGATCAAGATAAAAAGGTATTTGCATATTAAAAGACCGACAAAAAACCTGTGATACGGGTCCCATAAGTGCCACCTACACTGGAAAAATTAACCTGGCGCTCACCCACCCAATTTGCAGGAAGTTTCGAGATAAAAACCAGTCCCTAGCGCTTTGCCAGATGTTGCAACCGTAAAGGGGTTTGCAACTCTCCCTTTAACACATCATGCCTTTTGCATCGATAAACAATAACAACTGCACTGACGTCTCAAGTAATTGGACCCGTTTGAAGTGTCGAGGTCACAGATTAGACTAACGAACTCATGCCGTGAAAGAGGCCCACATTCTGATACTTTCTAGGAGAAAATATATTTCAAATTCGTGTCTTTGTTTTTCATGGCACTGTTCTGCTTGAAATGAAGTTCATAGACGATGTGAGAGAGAGAGAGAGAGAGAGAGAGAGAGACTTCAAGGCACTGTTCTGATTAAAATAAAGTTCAGAGAGAGAGAGAGAGAGAGAGAGAGAGACTTCAAGGCACTGTTCTGATTAAAATAAAGTTCAGAGAGAGAGAGAGAGAGAGAGAGAGAGAGAGAGAGTATATTTCAAGGCACTGTTCTGCTTAAAATAAAGTTCAGAGAGAGAGAGAGAGAGAGAGAGAGAGAGAGGGGGGGGGGATATTTCAAGGCACTGTTCTGCTTAAAATAAAGTTCAGAGAGAGAGAGAGAGAGAGAGAGAGAGGGAGAGAGAGAGAGAGAGAGAGAGAGAGAGTCCTCCTTTACCGAAGATGATTCTGAAGGACCAAACAACAACTTTCTTCAGACATTAACAAAGATCTAGAATTAACTCTACCGTCATAAACCGAAGCTTAAAGAATGAAACTGCAATAGGAACTACATTTCTTCCCACATCCTCGTCTCTCTCCTTGCCGTTTTTAGCTGATAGGAAAGGTGGGCGAAAGAGTGGGGACAGTTAGATAACTGACCATGGTAGGGAACAGTTTGGAAAATTAAATATTAATAAAAGTGATGAGTGTTGATTTTGCCTTTACACACACACACACACACATATATATATATATATATAGAGAGAGAGAGAGAGAGAGAGAGAGAGAGAGGGGGGTAAATTTTTCTAGTTATGGTCTTGAAGTTAATTCAAGACAGGAATTGCTTTTTTATAGTATTTATGGGTGTAGGTTCTCGTTATTTAATATTTTATTTAATTTGTTCAATACTTCTCTTATTGTTAATTTCTATATTTCCTTTCCTCATTGGGCTATTTTCTCTGTTGGAGCTTTACCAACTAGGGGTGTAGCTTAGCAAGTAATAATAATAATGAACACACTATATCAGCAAATGATCCCAAACCATCTTGACTGAACTCAAGACCTCAAGACATTACCCATACCTTAAAAGGGACTATTTTGTGCGGCAGTAATTAGTATCTCAGAACGTACCATCAACTCACGTAATTCACAACGGCCTCTGTTTCCTAGGAATGGGACGAAGGGCACTCTCTTAGTCATTCGGCTCATGACGTCAAAAGATGACGTCATATAAAGCCTCCTTCATAAGTCTCGAGAGGAAAGTGTTACGACAGTTAAATAATTGTGACAACAAACAAACAGCATGAGCTCGTATGAGCAATCTTTATATATATATATATATATATAGTATAAACACACATATATATATATATAGTATAAACACACATATTATATATATTATATATAATATATATATATATAATATATATATATATATAATATATATATATATATATATATATTGTATATATATATAGTATATACACACATGTATTATATATAATATATATATATATATATATAATATACTTATATATATTTATATATCCACCAATAAGCAAGCCTCAAGGCCTACATAATATAAACTACATAAAATGCAAGCAATCACAATGCATACACTCATACAGTATATATAGATATACACACCAAAAGCATATAACTTATTTACCTTAGCAATATATATATATATATATATATATTATATTGCGTTGTAAATACAATAGTCATCCAACAATTTGACAGTTTGCTTTTCAAATTTTTATATTTCTAGGCTTTCAATTCAAGACATTCTTTTACTTTCCATGAACACATTGAAGAGCGCACAACGCTTACATTTATCTCGCTTAGTATAACAAATAGTAATTATAATAAATTTTCTATATTTCATCAAAAAACTATGCTTTGGGCATTTTCAGCGTATTGAAATTTAATCTGATCTCTCTTTTACTCTTAAGTATCTTTCAGCATCTCAAATACTTGGTACAGACAGAAATCCGTCATAAGGTTCAATACTACACAGAATTCTGGAGGTTTTATTCCACCTGTGACCAAGTTGTGGAATAATGTTCCAAATCAGATAGTTGAATAGGGGGAACTTCAAAAGTTAAAACTTTCAGCGAAAACTTTTATGTTGAACAGGCTGACATAAGTCTGATTCTATAATTTATATATGAAAGAAATATCATAATCTTGTTACTGTTCTTAAAGCGTTTTACTTTATTTTTTCATTACTTCTCTTGTAATTTATTTATTTCTTTTCACCACTGGGCTAGTTTACCTGTTGGAGCCCATGGGTTATAGCATCCTAATTTTCCAACTAGGGTTGTAGCTTAGCTTATAATAATAATAATAATAATAATAATAATAATAACAACAACAATAATAATAATGGTATTTATTACGACCATCCATCACAAACATAACCATCTCCATAACCCAATGCGCAATCTAAGTTTCCATTTCATATGATACTTCTATATCCAGCTTGATAAACCAGTCTTTCATCTCCTGGCCTGTATGTATGTATGTATGTATATATGTATGTATGTATGTATGTATATATGTATGTATATATATATATATATATATATATATATATATTTTAAGGTTATTTCATCACAACTTTTCTTCAACACAATCGTTCCCCCCTCTGACATTTCCAACCACTTCACCTTGAACTAATGAGCTGATTTCATTTCTTTTTCATTCCATTCAACCTGAAATTATATTTTCCTGCTAGTGCCAATTGCCTTTGTTCCTGCTCTTATTCAAAACCACTTTCACAAAAAGAGTTACTATTAGGCTACCTGCACCCTTTTGATTCTATTTTTTTTTCTTTAATATTAAAACTGTTAAGTTTTTTAATACTAAGAAAAATGTGTAAACAAATAATGTAAACATCTATTCAATTGTTCCTCTAAATAAAACTGGACACCACTACATGGAAATTGGAATGACCAATGTTTTAAAATCTGAACACCACAAAATTAACTAAGCATCCTGTAATTTCTCCTTTAACATTGGTAGAAGAAAAAAAAGGAGGATGAACTAACGTGAATACCATACCATCATTACAACCAGCATTGAACGAGTTAGTAAAAATAAAAACTGACAAACAAAGGATTCCAAAAAACTCTAGTAACAAGACCTGTCCCAGTCATTGTTCTTCAAAGAACACAAGGTGACGGGAAATGAATGTGTGTAATTCAAGGGGGGGGGGGGGATAGATACCTTGACGTAATACGATAAGAGATGTTTATCGTTTTACCTTCCATTCTTCTTACATTATGCAAAATTAAATTGTATATTGTATACTAATGTAAGCGACCCCGTCAAAAATGACGGGTAAATATTTAGATAGATGTGCACACCCGTCTCGTCTGGGTATGACTACTCCTCACCCCTACCCGAAGGATGGGGAAGCTGGGCGTGATCCCCCAATTATATATATATATATATATATACATATATATATATATATATATATACATATATATATATACATATATATATATATATATATACCCATATATATACCCAGACTTAATTTATTATAAAAGGGAGATGATGTTCCCTACAAGAATACAGAGATTAATAACAAAATTAAACAAAATTCCTGATATATAACTATTTACAAACAACCCTTAACATGCAGTTTTAATCAGGGTACAAGACCCGTAACATGTCAAACCACAAAGCGAGGGTATCGGGCATCCACTCCTTTTACTTTCTTAAACCTTCTGAAGTCCGACTATCTTTGTGATCGCAACTCACTATCTTAGGACATTCCTTAAGGAGGTAACGTCACCAAATTAGGATTTCTTACACACTCCTTTCAGACCCATTACTTATATTCTAAACCAACTAATAATACCTTTATTTTTCTTTAATGTTACTTGGCTAGACGAAACTATAGAACCTCAGCGAAGAGCTAACCTTAGAACACGAATATTATTGCTACAGATTCCTTCCCAAGAGTTGGGTCCCAGGTGGTCATTCAGCACCGAATTACAGATGGGAAAATGCCCTTGTTGCACTATGGAGTCCAATGAGTTTGAACACACGATAGACCGGGAACGGAGGTAAATAGAAATCGATAAAAAAAAAAAAAATCAAACTTGCAGCGAATGTTACGTTGAACATGCTGGCATAAGTTTTTTTTTAGTTTATCTATGCATGGTCTATTTTAATGTTACTGATATTAAAATATGTTATTTTAAATTTTCATCCCTTCTAGTGTGTGTTATTAATTTCCTGGTTTTTTTTTTGGTTGTTGGAGCCCTTGATGTTATAGCATCCTGCGTTTCAATTAGGGTTATATGCTAACAATAACAACAACAATAATAATAACGCTCAGGAAGAAGGGACATTTCAAAGCCCTTACATTAATCCCTAGAGTGAACTGCAAGAGGTGCACTGACGGCATTACCCTACCCCCAATCTATCTATATGAAGACCACTCGGTGCCCATATCATAAATCCACAGCAGTTTTGTTAAAATGAGTTCATGTGAATACCTAATTAGGCATTTCCGTGAAGCCCAGAGACTACTATGGAACGTGAGACAAACTATGCATATATATACTGTGTACGTGTGTATGTGTATATATGTATACATGTATACATGTATACATGTATACATGTATACATGTATACATGTATACATGTATATATATATATATATATATATAGAGTTTGTCTCACGGTCCATAGTAGTCTCTGGGCTTCACGAAATGCCTAATTAGGTATTCACATAATTACACATAATTAACCACCAAATTTGACGGTTCTCGTACACTAATATAATATAACCATCTTCTAATATAGACATACTTCTAGTAATACTCTTAATTCAAGCAGGCAAATCTTAATAAAATAAAAACAATCATTTCAGACCCGGGCAGTCCAACACACTAGAACCATTTAAAATAAAATGTACACTTAACTGTTATGGAATGCCTCTCACACAACAGGAATTGAGTTGATTATCTTATCACAAGAGCTCTACACAACAATAGCTATCTGCTAGAAGTAACAGTGATTTTAATCTGTTATCGATGTTTGCTCCCAACTTGTGTTGATTTATCTCTTCTATTCGATAGCATTTTGTTGCTGTCTCACAGGATGTAGATACAAGAGAGGGGGTTCCCAGCCCCCTCGTCCCGTCCCTTTTAGTCGCCTCTTACGACATGCAGGGATAACGTTGGCGCTATTCTAATTTTTATATGCCCCCGCGGCCACAGGGGGCTGGAGGAACGTAGAGAGTAGAGGCCCATTTTTTTTGTTTTGTTTAATTTGTTGATGTCGGCTACCCCCCAAAATTGGGGGAAGTGCCTTGTTATATGTATGTATGTATGTATTCGATAGCACAAGGAACTAGTAAATTTTATACAAATTTGCGATACCTACATTGATTACTAAGACTGAAAACCTAATAAAGTGTAGTAAATAAATGAGCATCATATATTCGTTCATTAAAATCTGATTTACAATAGAACTAACCACATATGCAAATCTATGCAGCAAATCATTATATAAATATCAATAATTAATCATTTGCAATATAAACTATGTGGGGAATGATCAGCAGTAATTCTACATTCAACCAGTTTCCACAAGTACAAAGTCATGCACTTCCACACTGTAGGTTTCATTATGCTGGTGATATGTAGATATTGTGAACATTAATGTAAATGTGCATACCTCTATCTATCTACATATCTTGCTTGAGGGTACACTCAAGCACACTATACTATCTACCTCATCTTCCTCTTGTTTTGCTAAAGCTTTTATAGTTTATCTGAGATATTTATTTTAATGTTAAAGTTCTTAAAATATTTTATTTTTCCTTGTTTCCTTTACTTACTGGCTATTTTCCCTGTTGGGGCACCTGGGCTTATAGCATCCTGCTTGTCCTACTATGGTTGTAGCTTAGCAAGTAGTAATAATAACATCTACCTATCTATCTATATCTATCTACATATTTATATATTTCTGATAACGCTCAGCAGCATTGCTCAACATTACTCGGTCTCTCCCAGTCCCCCGGATAGGGGATGAGGGTGGTGAGAGGGGGTACCCCGAGAGGTAGTGTGTGCATATCTATCTATATATTTAGCCGTCATTTTTACGGGTCGTGCACACTAGTATATACTAAAGTACCTATATAGGTACTCTAGTGTATACTGTATATACTTCATCATATATTATGTGCATATGTAGATAGATATCGATAGATAAATATAGATAGCGTAGAAGGAATACAAAACAGAAAAGATGCTCTTGAGAATATGAGTGGTGAAAACTCACGTGATAAAATAAGGTAATAAGATGGGAGGGAATCTGAAGCGGCCGTAATAGTAGTCGTTCTTAAAAAAAAAAAAAAAAGTAACATCATGATACTGGAAATAAAAGATGCAAGAGGTAAAAAACGGTAGCTGTTGACACAGTCCTTCGTAATAGACGATAGTACTCCCACTTCGAAGATTTTCTAAATGTAGGGAAAATGGTACAGAGAGACGTAAGTAATACAACCACGGTAAAAGTATGATATAGAGGTTGAAGTGGATGAGCAAGGGCTGCGTGGAGGGAAAGAAATATGTGCAGAAATGTTTCCTTTGTATACTTGTAAAGATTATAATATAAACTGTTAAAATTGCAGGGTATAATTTTAAATTGTATGCCAGGGAAGGTTCATGGTACAAGAGAATGGTCTATGACATGGAGTGAGAATAGATTGTTTTCATGAAACACTTGAGAAAATTTTTTTTTGAATAATAAGAAAAAACTAAAGCACAGAAACTGTACCCGATTAAGAGGGCAGTAAAAAAAAAATCAACAATAAACATACTATTTAAGAATTGAAAAGCAATGCAGAGGGCGTTTGGTGTAACATTGCTCTAAGACAAGTGTGTGTTATGACATAACTGTTTAACAACTTTATGGATGGAAGCATAAGAGGTCATAAAAAAAATGCAAGAGCAAAATTGTGGGATAAGCTAGAAATCAAGAGGAATGCATCATTGATATCTGCAGATATATAATAATGATTGGGGATAATATAATAAAACTGCCCAAACTAATGAAAGTTTGAAAATCATATATGAGGAAATGGGTAATAAAACGTATATTTAATGAGATAATTTTTATATCCTAATAGGATTTCTTTTTGAAACCGACTTTGAATTACGGAAAGAAGGAAAGATTTCATTTACTGAAACACTTCCAATGATGAGAATAAAATTTAAAATCATAAAAGTCCTAATACCTATTACTGGATATCCGAAGGTATTTGAAATAAAAAATTAACAGATTCGGACAAGAATGAATTCGTGTCCAATCTCCGATGTGGTATCATCTTCAAATGTAACATGACACTGTTATTCTTCAAAGTACTCCATCGCTGACTCATCTCCAACATCAAATGTGATTACTTTATAACCCATTGCAGTTAATAGTTTTTTTTTTCAATTGCAAAACAAAAATAGTTTTTGCTAGCTGTTGTAAAAACATTAGTTGATTATGTGTGACTATGTATAATATATTATACATATATATAGATTTATATTTTATATATATATATATATATATATGTATATATATATATTTATATATTTATATATATATATATATATATATATTAATATATATATATATATATATATATATATATAATGTACACATTATTTACCAAAGCATGTTTAATGTTAATAACGTTTGATAAACCAATTGTTAAAAACAAGAGCTAAACATTATGAAAGAAAAAAAAATGAAACCACCACTCTACTAAACCCTTCCTCGTAAGACCTAACGGGGTTATAATGAAAAAAGGCCTTGGTTAATCAAAAAACCGTGGCGCATTAAGGTAATCCAATAAAATACCGATTCTCCGATCTCATTGGAGAAAAAAAATGAGTGCAAATAATGAACATTCTACTTCGATTTCACCTTACATCATATAAATAAACAACGAGGTTGATTACTTAAACAATAAGAGCAAGGTTATAACAGATAAAACTAGAGGGGAACTCAGTAGGACAGCTTATTTCTCTACCTTTTTGGAGTGATTTTGGACGTTTTGCTCGCCTGTGACCTCGACCTTTGACCTTCCAAAATTTTATCCTTACATAACAGTTAATCCCTGCAAGTTTCATTACTCTATGATTAAAATTGTGGCCACGTAGGAATTTCTCTCTCTCTCTCTCTCTCTCTCTCTCTCTCTCTCTCTCTCTCTCTCTCTCTCAAAAAAAAAAAAAAAAAAAAAACACCCACATCAGTGGGTAGAACGTAACCTCCTCCTAATTCGATGGCGGAGGTAAAAACAAAAAATTATGTGACTACCACGTTAAGGAGGTATTACTGTGATACTGTTAAGTTCGCGTGCTGAGAAGACCTTGATACCAGTATAAAAGGGAAACTAAGATGTTAATAAAGATCGAGAGGAAGATGTAAAAACAAGTTTCTTTGTAATGCGCTGGGATAATGAAATCCTAGTGTACCCAGCCCGTCAAAAATAACTAATATTTTTAAGATATTCATACGCAGATTCAACCCTTCACACACCATAACTGCAACCCGGCAGTTTCGGTAATTTGTGGAAGATTGTGGTTTCCGAGTGTATCTCTCAGGGTAGCCCTCTCATCAGTTTGACAATTCTATCTTCCCCATAACCGAGGGACGGGGGGAGACCGAGTATTCATAAGTGTGGGAATGTTGTTGAGCGTGATAGGAATGCATGAAATCTATGCATATCATTTACACATTCGTACATTTTAAAAATGAATGACGATGAAAGATCACATTCATGAAATAATTAACAAAATAAATCATGTCATTGGTAAAATCTATTTTGGATTGATCTGAATCGCAAAAAGTCTTCAACTTCGCTATGAAAAACGAAATGTTCTTCTTAATAGAATTAAGTTGGGATAAACACGCATATCAATCTATAGCAACCAAATAAAACCAAATGTCAAAAGTAAAGCTTTTTAACTACAGAGTAAGACGTAGTTGTAAATTAATTGGTACACGTAAACAATTTGCTTTCTTAAGTGCATCTTCCCTCTCGCAGAAACTAATGAAAGAGTTCACTCCTTAGTATAACTTACAGTTGTCTGTGTTTTCTTCAACTTTTCTAACTTCATTCACTACACCAAAGATTGAATTCGATTTGCGAATTTGGACTAAATAGTTTGGCATTGGGGCCTGTGATGCCTTACAGCGCCTAATTATACTGTTGTTATATTTTATATAAATTGTTCATTACTTCTCTTGTAGTTTGTTCGTTTCCTTTCCTCACAGGGATATTTTCTTCTGTTGGAGGCCTTAGCTTATACCATCCTATTTCTATACCACACACAATATTACACACACACACACACACACACTCATATATATATATATATATATATATTTAGTACAGCACACTAACAAAAATTTCATAATCACCGCTACACAGGGCACGAGGAAAAAAAAAAAAAGATATGTCACGGGCCATTGAGTAGTTCAAGCAAAATTAAAATATTAAGTAATGCACTAACAAAAAAATTCTAAACATTTAAAAGAAAATTTTAAATCCGAAGTAAAACGATGCTCAACAACTACTGTATTATGATCAGTCGACATGCAACTGAAATCTAAACAAATAATGTAAAGATCTGAATAATTGTCTGTTTATCATATACTGCAGTAACCAAAAATAAAGTATGAGAGAGAGAGAGAGAGAGAGAGAGAGAGAGAGAGAGAATCTGCGTGCAAAATCATCGTAATTACTTCCCACTAGGAACAGCTATCCCCAATTGAGCAATTCATAACGGATAAACCGATCTTGGCAATCCACCTCGTCCTTGCGAAATTATAAGAAAACAGATGCCCTGAGAGAGAGAGAGAGAGAGAGAGAGAGAGAGAGAGATTAAGTCTTGGGGATGCCAGCAGCACTTAATTTTTCGTAAGGATTTCTGACCTTATATTTCTTCGAGAGAGAGAGAGAGAGAGAGAGAGAGAGAGAGAGAAATTGCTGTAACAGCAAATGTCAACGATCAGCTAAAGCCTTTATTAGGCAACGCAGCCAATCTAGCAAAAAATAAAATGGTTACTAATGGGAGCGTTGTCACCTTTGCCGATTTTATTATCCCCAAGGTGGAAGATTAAAAAAAAGTGGCACCTCTATTCTCTAGAAAGGCCACAGGAATACCTGCTGGCGAATTCCTGTGGTACCGTTCCTATATTTGGAAAAACAAGATCTACCGAGGTACCGAGGTGAAGGAACTCGGGATCCCGGCAATTTCAATGATCTTTTGTTATGTCTGACACTAGAACTGAAAGTGTTTGAAAAGAACGAGGTTAAGTAAAACCAATAAATGCATGACCTTTAATTTTAAAAGGTAAATGAGAATAGAAAGAAAAAAAATTTTCACTTCACAAAAGGGACATACAAATACAGGTAGTCAAAGCGTCAGACGTGGCCACTAAATCCAAAAAAAATAGACAATGATGAATTACGACAGCAAAAACAAAATCTCATCTTTATATATTAAACTAGAGTATGCAATCTGTCAAAAAGGACGACTAAAAACTTAGACACCCACGCACCCCTCTAACCAGAGTATGACTACTTCCCTTCCCCAATACCGAGAGACGGGGGAGCTGGGATGACTGGATATACATACATACATACATACATATATATATATATATATATATAATATATATATATATATATATAATATATATATATATAATATATATACTATATATAATAATATATATATATATATATTTATATATAATATATATATATATATATATAAATATATATATATATATATATATATATATATTTACCATTTTGGAAATTTAGCAAAAGAAAAGAAAATTCAACCCATCATAATTTGAACTGTAAAATGCCAACAGTTAGTGACGAACGATTGGGATAAGAACCCTTAGCATTGTTCAGTCAAGCGACAATATTCGTTAAAAAAAAAAATGTCCAGGTTTCTGCCTCAAGATGAGTCATCCGTACCTGACTTTGACCTACCTTCTACTGGTTCACAGATATAATCAGAGCTAATGAAAACTCAGGACAAATCCATTAACAACAAAGACCAATTTACCTAAGCTAAAAGAATATATACTTATGATTGATGCGTGGAATTACTAAAGATTGTTTTGGAGACAAACCAATAAAAAAAACCTATCAACGGAACGGTTTGTAGATGAAATGATTATATTCAAACACCACAAACATCTGGCCAAACCTCGTTGCTTACCGAACGGTAAAGGCTATTTGGCATTGTACTCTCAATGAGAAAAAGACCTATTGGCCATGACGGCCATTCAATCTAGACCCTCAATCAGCAGCTGTCAAAACGACCACTCCTTCCAAAATGTTAAATCCCAGACCTCCTAAATGTTAAATCCTAAACTTCCAATTCCCCAGCCCTTGCTTCGGGGCCCTCTCGAACTAATCCTTGTTACGAACGAAAGCTTTCTGATTCGACTCTTCCTACTTCGCAAGCCACACCAGATCCCGCTCAACAATAACAGCTCGGCCGAGACCACTCGCCACCGGCCCGGCCAGTGAGGGAAAAAATAAACAAATAAAAAAAAGTCGTACCCTCCTACCCCTCGAGATAAACTGTTGAAACCAGTCTGCAGACGACCGGCGCTTATACCCAAGCCAGCCCATAACAAAACAACAAACATCAAGATAATAACCCCTAACTTTTCCCATTGTTAAAACAAGAATAATCTTACTGTATAACAAATATAATTCAACTTTAATCCCTCAGATTTTAAGAAGTTTTTCCATAAAATATTCAGATATCTCTATCAAGTTCTAAATAAGTTTTTCAATAAAATATTCAGATTCTCTCTCTCTCTCTCTCTCTCTCTCTCTCTCTCTCTCTCTCGTTCAAATAAGTTTCTGAATAAAATATTAAAAAATAGGAACTCACTCACTTCCTCCCCCTCTCTCTCTCTCTCTCTAGATGTATCAGACTAACTTTGCCAATTATGCACGAAAGAAAAACTACATTTACATGAAACCCACAGTTCAAGCAATGCTTTGTATCTTTTCAGCGTTCGTGTTACGTATAAAATAGTGCAACAAATACTAATAGCAAGAAGATCATACGTGAAGTAATAGAAGCAACAATACATAATAGATTGTTTTCCATAAGGCTATGCCACGAGGGGAAGAAATACCAACCGTTAACGATCAACTGACATGGTAGGAATTACAAATGGAGAGAGAGAGAGAGAGAGAGAGAGAGAGAGAGAGAGAAAGAGAGAGAGAGAAAGAGAGAGAGAGAGAGAGAGAGAGAGAGAGAGAGAGAGAGATAATTATAAGTATAAGCATGAATAAGCATTGCTATCCAAATAGATTATCGTGAAATTAGTGTAAAAAATAATGAAAATTAGTACACAGTGCTTTACCCCAGGACATAATCGTATATAAGTCATATACGTAGACTTTTACATGCAAGTGTATACACTTAAACCTTTGAACACCCGTATTCATGTTTTCTCACGAGGGGTTCACTGAGATGTTTGAAAAACATTTCTCAGTTAAATATGATGGAATTTCAGAATAAAACTTTCAAACAGCGCATATGATTACCGCCAGGAGTCTAGATAAAGGCTTTAGGGAATAAAGTCACAAGTGGACCACCATAGGTTACCTTACTCTCTCTCTCAAACAAACACACACACACACTACATATTTCTATTTATATAAATGAAAAGTAAAAAATAATAGGTGGTATTATTCCGGGTCTAAAAATGCTGGAAAAAAATAATTGAATATAATCCTAAATAAGTAAAAATGATTATCAATGCAATATTCGTTGTAGATTGAAAAAAAAAATGTAGAACACGATGGTGAAATGATCTTCCTAATCAGGCAGTTGAATTGGTGGAACTTCAAAAGTTGAAATTTTCAGTGAACGATTTTATGTTGAACATACTGACATCAGTCTCTATTCAATGTTTATATATGGAAGATCTAGTTCAACATTGTTACCAATCTTAGAATGTTTTATATTCATTATTCGTTGTTTCTCATGTACATTGTTTCCTTATTTCCTTTCCTCACCGGACTACGTTTTCCCGTTGAAACCCCCAGGCTTACAGCCTCCTGCTTTTCAAACTAGGGTTGTAGTTTAGCTAATATTATCATTATTATTACTAGCTAAGCTACAACCCTAGTTGGAAAACCAGGATGCTATACGCCTAAGGGTTCCAACAGGGAAAATAGCCCAGTGAGGAAAGGAAATAAAAATAAACAAGAGAACTTGGGGTGGTAAAGAACAATTGGTATAAAATATCTTGAAGAACAATAACTACATTAAAATAGATCTTTCATAAACAAACTTATAAGAGACCCCAATATCCGCCTGTTCAACATAAAATCATTCACGGAAGGTTTGAAATTTTTGTAGTAGTTTTTATTATTATTATTATTATTATTATTATTATTATTATTATTATTATTATTAGCCAAGCAACAACCGTAGTTGGAAAAGCAAGATGCTATAAGCCCAAGGGCTACAATAAGGAAAAATAGCCCAGAGAGGAAAGGAAATAAAGGATGAGAAAAAAAAAAGTAACAATAAAATATTCTAAAAACAGTAACAATATCAAAACATATGTCACATAAACTATAAAAAGACATATGTCAGCCTGTTCAACATAAAAACATTTGCTGCAACTTTGAACTTTTGAAGTTCTACCGATTCAACTGCCTGATTGGAAAGATCATTCCACAACTCAAAACTTGCTCATAGATGGAATAAAATTTTTAGTACTCGAGCCTTATGATTCCAGGAATTATTGGGTAAGAGACTAAAAATGACATTCAGATCTGACCCACTGAATGGCGCACCCAGGGACATTAACTGTCCTTTCCGAGGATGGATGAGGACACACCTACGAATGCCAAAGCTAACCAGTGATCATCATTACCAGCCGGATGAAGAAAAGAAGGGGAGTGGATGAGTTATCACTGGATTGATGGATAACTCTTACACCTGCAATAACCTCATGCATAAAAAGCACGTGTGCTATTTTCTATTTTTAACTGACCTATTCTATTTTCCTATATATTTCCTACTGCCCTAATAAGCCTGTGGAATTTTTTTTATTTTTAACTATTTTGCTTGACTGACCTATTCTATTTTCCTATATATTTCCTAGTGCCCTAAAAAGCCTATGTGGTATTTTCTATTCTTCAACTTTTTTTTTTTTTAACTGACCTATTCTATTTTCCTATATATTTCCTAGTGCCCTAAAAAGCCTAGGCTATGTGGTATTTTCTATTTTCAACTTTTTTTTTTTTTTTGACTGACCTATTCTATTTTCCTATATATTTCCTAGTGCCTAAAAAGCCTATGTGGTATTTTCTATTTTTAACTTTTTTTTTTTTGACTGACCTATTCTATTTTCCTATATATTTCCTAGTGCCCTAAAAAATCCTATGTGGTATTTTCTATTTCTAACTATTTTGCTTGACTGACCTATTCTATTTTCCTATATATTTGACACATACATGTATGTTTATAGTTTAAAACAGCAAAAAAAATTATAATTTTGATACAATTACTGAAAATGAGTCTTAAAACTTGGTCGAAACCGGGAGCAAAAAATATGATTATTGAATACACTAACATTTACAGCAATTTGATAAATACAAGGAATTTAGTAGTAATAACTACAAACTTGTAACAAGACTGCATAACTAATACTATACTTCATTTTGTAAACATCTACAATACACACACAAATATATATATATATATATATATATAATATACATACATACCCCACACATATACATACATACATGTGGTGTGTACACAAAACAAATGATACATGGACAAAAAGAATAACAGACTGGTCTCTAGAGAAAGAGGAAAAGACGATGATTTGACGAGCTATGACCAATTTGCGGCGGGTGCACGAGCAGACTGGCCTGGAAAGACCATAAACAGACTGGAAGAACACATCTGAGGCCTTTGTCCTACAGTGATAAAGACCCCTCCCTCTGAATACGGATAATCAACGAACACTTTCAGGTCTCTCCAATCCTAAGCAGGTCTTTCCTAATCCATCATCAATTATCGTTCCAGATTCTTAATATCGGGATGTTCACCTTGAAAGAGCAGCTGTAATTTTTTCTTGAATTTCATTTGTTCATTTAATTTACCGTTGGCATCTCTCTCTCTCTCTCTCTCCTCCCTCCTCTCTCTCCTCTCTCTCTCTCCTCTCTCTCTCTCTCTCTCAAGTCAATGGCACACACTGATTACCTTGAGATAAGTAACTACTATAATTGTAATTGTGAAATTCACCTAATGTCCTTTATCTAGCAGAATTAAATTTAATTCGGATAGTTATCAGCCAAATACCTAAATTTTTCTTGAATGTTTTAATTATAAGTGAAATACACAATATTTTACTTGTGAAATATATCTAGTGTACATTACCTAGTAGAATTCAATTTCGTTAGGATAGTTATCTATCACGTAATTCAATGTCCTTAAATATTTTCCTACTACTTTTCGATAGATCAAATGTATAGCAACCGAGATTATTTAAATTTCACTTGTGTATTCGCCCATGTGTCTCCTTCAATGTTTACATGTTTTCTAAAACAATATAACCGTGCATAGGCAAAGGACACCCATAAAAGACGTTTCGTCCTTAGCGTCGTCCAATGCACACATTAACATACTAAACATATTATAAAGTGGTCTTATTCGTGGTAGCAGCGTTTTCTTTTATACCTGTTCATGTTTCAGGGTCGAACTAGGTGTTTCCAGTAATTCTTAGCTTATATTGCTAGACATTTCTTAGAATTATCTATATCCGAGGCAACTGATTCATAACTTGAATGTCGTTACAATTTTATATATCATACCTCGTTGCATAACATGTGAAACTTTCACTTGGATATCAAACTCGTTAACATACTGTCATAAAGCGAGATCTCATGATTAATATAAAAGAACAGCAGGTAAAGAATTTCATTAATGCGAGCGAAGCTACCTAGAATATTCATGACAGCTTAGAAGAACCAGATGGAACTGGAGAGAGAGAGAGAGAGAGAGAGAGAGAGAGAGAGAGAGAAAATTATCCGTAACTAATCAACCAAGTTTTGCATGAATCTTTCTTATTACTAAGGGAAGCCGGAATATCCTTTCAGACATTCCTCCCATCAAATCCAACCTCCCCCCCAACCAGAAATAAAAAATTACTCCATCACCGCATCCTCTCCAATCCATCAACCCATCCACTACTCTCCCACACATCACCACGAACAAAGAGCAATGTCATCGGCCACACAAATTCACTAACATGACACGATTCACACGCTGTTCACTCCAGCCCTACTTCAGCAGCGACTCTGCTCCACTTGAAAAAGACAAGTTTAAAAGGGAAACACCCCTTCCCCCCCTAGATTATTCAACTCTATCCCATATGACCTCCCATCCCCCATCCCCCTGAAAAAAACAACGAAGGATAATAAGCATATCCTCGAAACGAGTGTAACTGTGTTGACATGTTTAACTAGCGTGGCTTAGGCGATAAGCGCTCGACATTGAACGGTCGACAAAATAATTACACGTACATGCGCAAATACACACACACACACACACACAATATATATATATATATATATACACACACACACACACACATATATATATATATATATATAATATAAAAATTTATATATATGTGTGTGTGTGTACGCGACCTTAAAAATAACAGCTAAATATTTAGAGACACATGTACACACCCCTCTCACCGGGGTATGACTAATCCCTCCCCTCCTACCCTAGGGATGCCGCACTGGCTGTGACCGTTAAGATATGTATGTATGTATGTGCATGTGTATATTATTTTATATTATAGATTATAATATATACTGTATATATATAAATATATATATGTATATATATCACACTATTATATATGAGAGAGAGAGAGAGAGAGAGAGAGAGAGAGAGAGAGAAAGCTTTCATGACTTGTGAGAATGTCATACGTTAAGACTTATTAATGCTGCATGGCAGATTATATTCTATTCCTTTAGGACAACTCGCCCAGACCGCTGTTAAAACAAGTTTTGAAGCCTCTACTCGTGTAATAAGGAAACCCTTATTTTGACCAAGTAAAACCACTGTTCTTAAACAATTTTGTATTATTATTATTATTATTATTATTATTATTATTATTATTATTACAAGCTAAGCTATGACCTTAGTTGCAAAAGCAAGAAGCTGATAGCCAAAGGGCTCCAACAGGGAAAAAATCAGCCCATTGAGGAAAGGAAATAGAGAAATAAACAACAAGAGAAATAATAAACAATCAAAATAAAATATAAGAACAGTAATATCAAATTAAATCTTTCATATACAAGCTATAAAAAGCTTAAAAAACACAAGAGGAAGATAAATAAGATGAGACAGCGTGCCCAAGTGTACCCTCAAGCAAGAGAACTGCTTGTGCAAATTAAATTAACCTTGCAAAAATGCAGGGTTGCTTCCCATATAAACAAAATATAGGAAAATACATATTTACGGGTGTGAGCTGCATGGCGTCGAGGAAACAAAAATCTTCCCAAGACGAAAATCCTAGCCTTTTTCTTGGTTCTTCGTAGCTCAATCACTAAATAATACATAAAATCACTAGTAAATCAACCGAACGCTTCCCCTGTGACATAGAAGAGTAAGCCTAAATGGTCAAACTTGTTATTTCCTTCTTTGAACTGTTCGTTATCTACGAAACGAACACTGAGCCTGCAGTTGAATCTGATAAACTAAACTATTTACGAGTAAAAAAAAAATATTAATAAAAGTAAAAGGATGTATTACTATCAATAAAAGAAAATATTACCAAGAGTAAAATAAAGTATTACTATGAGTAAAAGAAAGTATTATTATGAATAAAAGAAAGTATTACTTAGGATGCGTAAAAGAAAGTATTACTTAGGAAGAGTAAAAAAAAAGTATTACTTGAGTATTACTTTGGAAGAGTAAAAAAAAAAGTATTACTTGAGTATTACTTTGGAAGAGTAGAAGTAAGTATTACTTAAGAAGAATAAAAGAAAGTATTACTTACGAAGAATAAAAGAAAGTATTACTTACGAAAAATAAAAAAAAGTAATACTTAAGAAGAGTAAAAGAAAGTATTACTTACGAAAAGTAGAACAATGTATTACTTAGAAAGTGTAAAAGAGTAAAAGTGAGAATTATTCACGACTAATGAAATAATCATTATGATAATCTACAGTTTGGATTACATAACTTGCTGGTAGTGTCTTATAGTGGTTTATCAAATCTCGTAGCAAAATATTATTCCCAATTCCTTATCTATGAGCTAGAAGAATGCAACAGTCGACTGGCGCCAAGCCAACCAAAATTTCAAGACGAGCCGTCACACACAGCTGTGGTCAAGGTTGGCTATTACCATATGAGATACGAACTATATATAAAACTACTGTTTTCTTTTCTTTTTTTTCAATATAGAAAATTTGAATGTTTAATAAGCAAAATAAGTTATATTTGATAATTACGGAAGCCATTTCCCATTCGGTATTACCGTAATAAGTAAATGTCTTGCCATAAAAAGGATTTACGGCCGTTAGCAACGAACCTACATCCTGTCATAAAAGTGGTAAATGGTATCGTGAAACACTTGAAACCACATTCCAACATTCGGTAGGCTGGAAGAACATTTCCTTCTCATACAGACAAATCGATTACTATTATGTGCAGGCTCTTCGGCGTCGATCAGCTATTTCAATTTATTTCAATTTGAAGGAATTTTTCAACGACACAATGTTAAAACCTAAACAGGAACAGTATTTTATATTTGTTTATATAATTAATTTCATGCTAACCGGCGAGTTCAAGCACGGGTCGATTCGTAGCGCAAACCATCTCTAAGTTAAGATTGATTGATTGATTGATTTAGTTATCTGATATACTTTGGGTTATTAGGAGTATTGCTAATTCACACATGAGTTAGACCTAGAATTTAAATCACGAGACCTGATTTATTGAAATATTTTTACAACATATAGGGTACAGTGAAATGTCACCCAAAATAATAGGCGTTGCATGCATGTTCATACTCTCACTGTATCATATATTTTGATTAATAAAAAAAAACAAATAAGTTAGTCCTCTTGAAATCAGAAGACGAAACTAATCTGGAATCTCATATCTTATGTTCCTGTGCTCTTATTTTGCATCTGGGCATTCTATGTTTCTGAGATTTACGTAAACATATTGTGTGTGTTTATACAATATATATATATATATATATATATACACACACACATATATATACATATATATATATATATATATATATTAGTTTCATTCTACAATGACCAGTTTTCCTTGCATACAGTATACAGATGAACCAATTTTATCCAACTCAATTTGCCCGTCAAATGTGATGCAAGAGTAAAAAGATCCTAATTTCATTATTTCCTTTCCTCCCTGGGCTATATATCCCAGTTGGAGTCCCTAGGCTTATAGAATCCTGCTTTTCCAACTAGGGGTGTAGCTTAGCTAGTGACAACAACAACAATAATAATAATAATAATAATAATAATAATAATAATAATAATAATAATAATAATAATAGAAAAAGTTCAACCACTCTGAACAAACTTGTTTAAAAGAGGGTCTACTCCCGAAATATAATAATAATAATAATAATAATAATAATAATAATAATAATAAATCAAGAAGTTAGTCATTTTTTTTGTTTACATCAGATTTCTTTAAACAGAAACGAGAGCAAGATTTCCTCTCGGAGTGTCTTAACAGGGATTTTGTCGCAGGCCTTTGTATACAAGGGTTAGCTACAGGCGCTAACTAGGGGTAGCATGAGACCCCTCTCTTCAAGTGGGAGTACTTTAGGCCTAAGTAGTGCAAAAAAGGGACGACAAAAAACATAAGGGTCTTGGATAACCTTAACAGTTAAGCCTATGACAGCAGCGCTGCATAAATTAAAAATCTAGAATGCTTTGAGGGAACTTGCTATAAACAATGGTTCTACAATTTCAAAATAATGAATTTATTTTATTTATTCAAGTGATAACATGATATCTCAAAAGAAAATGAAAAATATATTCTTTTACTAGATAAATAAACGCGTTATCTCCAAGAGAACCGTTACTGTGTAAATATACATTATATTAGTTAATTATAAACATAATTTTAACATTCATTTTCTTCTCTGGCAAAGCATTCTTAAAAAATGACTTTGGAACTCTTCAAAGACAACAAAGCAATATACACAATATAAAGACCTTAAACTCTTTGAAAACTTTAAAGCAACAGGACGTCTAAACGAATATTTCCCGGTATGACGTGTTAATTTTAAGGAGAATAATTTCTGCTACATCATGGGCAATGGCTGGCGAACGCACGTGCACACACACAAAGAGAGAGAGAGAGAGAGAGAGAGAGAGAGAGAGAGAATTGACCATTATCAGTTTAAAATAACAAGCGTTTTTACTTCATATACAACCCAAGGTAATTCTTTTAACTCTACCATATCTGAAGTAAAGCTGAAAGAGAAACTTAAGAGCACAAACTCATTGCAGTCCAAGAGGTCGACGTCTTCGTGAAATCTTAAAGACCAACAGTTAGGTGGATGTATCATCTCATGTTAATTGAATCTAGAATGAATAGAAATTGAATGATTAATCGTTTCTCCGTAGTTTATACATTCAGGGAATCTATTCACTGTAAAGTCTTTACCAGTTAAATTGCGATTCCTTAAACAAAAGAAAGAATCGTACGATAGGAAATTCCCATTTGACCTATTAATTATGACGGCCAGACTTAGCACACTAGTTTTATTAGTAGGATATGCATGCCAGATGTTAAAAAGCTTCAACTCCTATAGTTAAGAACTTTATGGCCATAGTTAAATTATATATTTGGCCATTAACTTCCCAGCGTTATCTTCATTCTTGAGGCCTACGCATGCGTTACATTTCCATCACTTACCGACTATACAAAGTATACGAATTTATATTTTGCGAGTTTCAAAATATATAAATTTTAACCTTTAGCGGATAATAAACGAGCAATATGCAGTGTGAAATGCTGAATGCCCTGGAATGTATACGATAAAATTAATTATCAAGGTCCTGTCGAGGGTAGGATTCCCCTGCAGTATATGACCTGAAAAGTATCCCTTAAAGTAAACAATATATAAGCCCATAGAGAAAGAGAAACAGACCAGGTATTTGAGGGCAGGAATGGAAAACAAATAGCATAAAACCATGGACCCCATAGAAGCGTCAATACATACACCTAAACCAAAGCCCCATATTAAAAAACTATTTATTACTAAGAGCAATAGGTCGTTAGTTTAAGATTGTCTTACCTTGCGCAAGACTCGGGCTCTTGCGTTGAGCAATATGTCATTTGCTATTGCCTGAAATGTTTATAGTCAAAACCCTGATCCGATATTAAAGAAAACTGACTGGTCAGTTCGGGAGAGCTTTAAATCTGTCTCAAAAATTTTAAGTCAGCGTAAGACATGTAAGTTAATTTCTTCTATAATGATTATGTAGATTAAAATATCAACAAGAACCTATTTTGTATGAACTTGAGCTAGAAAATCTCTCTCTCTCTCTCTCTCTCTCTCTCTCTCTCTCTCTCTCCAGTAACCCAAGGGGTTACTGCACTGTAATTGTTCAGTGCCACTTTCCTCTTGGTAAGGGTAGAAGAGACTCTTTAGCTATGGTAAGCAGCTCTTCTAGGAGAAGGACACTCCAAAATCAAACCACTGTTCTCTAGTCTTGGGTAGTGCCATAGCCTCTGTACCATGGCCTTTCACTGTCTTGGGTTAGAGTTCTCTTGCTTGAGGGTACACTCGAGCACACACTCCTATCTTTTTTCTCTTCCTCTTGTTTTGTTAAAGTTTTTATAGTTTATATAGGAGATATTTATTGTTGTTACTCTTCTTAGAATATTTTATTTTCCTTTTTTCCTTTCCGCACTGAGCTATTTTCCCTGTTGGAGCCCCTGGGCTTATAGCATACTGCTTTTCCAACTAGGGTTGTAGCTTAGTAAGTAATAATAATAATAATAATAATAATAATAATATATATATATATATATATACATATATATATATATATATATATACATACATATATATATATATATATATAATATATATATATACATACATATATATATATATTCAATATATATATAAATATACATATATATATATATATATATATCTATATATATATATATATATACATACATATATATATATATATATATATAGATTCAATATATATATAAATATATATATATATATATACACACTTAAACTCGTACACATTTATGTGAAAGCAAATCGATGTTGATTTTGAGTATTTATTGCATAATGCATCAATAACAATTGCAAACCTCCTTAGGATGTCCAGTGTTAACACCATCTAACTCTTGGCTTGTTTTCTATCCCTAATACGAATATAAATCTAGAAAAACACATACGAATACCTTAAAAGGTTTCTCGCTCCATACAGATCCATCTCCGATCCTTTTAAAGTTAAAAGGAGGGAAGCTAACCACTAAACCACAAAGAATTAAAATCAGAGAGAGAGAGAGAGAGAGAGAGAGAGAGAGAGAGAGAGAATCTTCTTCGGACTACTTAAGCTACTATGGTCCATCACGGCCAGGTGGCTGGGCTTCTCTCCTTGAGAGAGAGAGAGAGAGAGAGAGAGAGAGAGAGAAAATTTAATTTGAATGTTAAACAGGCTTCAATAACATCTTCGAAGGGCAACGGCCTCTTAAGCAGATACGGTAATGGAAAGGCACATATTTTTCTCATTTGCCGTTTCTAGATTTGCACGTCTGGCCTGGCACTGGGGCCGAGATGACATTCAGTGCCAAGATGTGACTGGAAGAAAATCCTGCATCAAGTTCCTTCATGAAGGCACGCTTTACTGCAGCATGATTTGGATGTTCCTATATTATTACTATCATTATTATTACTTATTAAACTAAAACCCTAGTTGGAAAAGCAGGATGCTATAAGCCCAGGGGTTCCAACAGGGAAAATATCCCAGTGAGGAAAGGAAACCAGGAAAAATAAAATATTTTTTAGAAAAGTAACATTAAAATAAATATTTCCTATATAAACTATTGAGAGAAAAAAATGTTTGGTGACCTTAGAGGAGAATATGTAAATAGGCCAGACTATTTGGTGTGTGTAGGCAAGGGTAGAATGACTCTTAACCAGAGAGAAGGATCTAATGTAGTACTGTCTGGCCAGTCAAAAGGACCCCATAACTCTCTATCGGTAGTATCTCAACAGGTGGTGGCCTGGCCATCCTACTATCTATCTATTTATTTATCGATATATATGAATATATATTATATTATATTATATATATATATATACATTTTTATACAAAATACTAGTATACGCTATTCGTTAAAAATTACGGTTAAATATTTTGACATATGCACGCACGCGCAAGGGACGAGGAGAAAGAGCAGTTATAAGTCTGGCAATGCCGCTGAGCGTAACCAGAAATATATATAATATATATACACATTTATACATAGATATACTGTATATAGCCAGAGACTAGCTCTTTCTTATATATGCGACATATATAAAATTACTAATAAGGTAACAGCTATGAACTTAAAATTGACAATTGTAATCCTGTAACAAAATGATGGAAAAAAAAATCTGCTTACAAAACAATCAGTACCGAGTTACAGTTCCCAATCTCTGAAATAAGAGTGATATGTTTGCTGACAAAAAGCGGGGAGAATCTCCAGATCTAATCCAATCAATTATTTTGCAGCTGGGGGAGATTGCAAACTTTTCCTCCCAACAACGGACATCATTCTTTTGTCTCCCCTTGTAACGTATAATGTCTCAAAGACTTTTGATCTCGGCGATAATAAAACTACTCGTCCTTTTGTATGTATGTATGTATGTGTAAGTATGTATGTATGTGTATGTGCATATATATATATATATATATATACACCACACACACACACACATATATATATGTGTGTGTATAATATATATATATATATATATACACACACACACACACATATATATATATATGTGTGTATATATATATATATATAATAATATATATCGGCTGACGTTTTTATTTATCAATATAAACACTACAATGTACATAACAACCTCACGAGAGAGAGAGAGAGAGAGAGAGAGAGAGAGAGAGAAACGGGCAGGCAGGGGCAGACTTGGTAAGTAAGAGGAACGATGATTTAAGTGCAAATTGAGCAATAGGTATTTGACCAAGCAGCGACCGAGTGAAAGGCTCCAAGACGGAGGAGGAAGACAGTCTATGGGGGGGGGGAAGGGTTTGTTGCTGTTGATGCAAAGGAGGGCTCCGTGTGACGAACCACAAAAATAAAAATTCACACAACAGCAGCTGTGCTTCACAAAAGTGCATGGTGGTGGTGACGGCTGAGGCGTGAAATATACCGCGACACACGATAAAATTAACGTTGGTTATAAAGGCCAGCTCAGAAGGAAGTGGGTTTCTAAGGGGGGGCGAGTGGGAGAGGGAGACCTGGATATCCATCGCACGAGTATTGATCGTTAATACAATGGGTTTTAGATAAGGGGGAGAGATCATTCCCATGAGAACCTCGCACAATGGAATTGCACACGGATTCTAAGTGTGAGATACATGATAATTATGACAGTTCCAGCTGTCAAATATGATGCAACTTATTAAATGAACATTTCATTCATTAGATACTTGCAGTAAGAATATGATCAAAATTATGAAAATTTGCATTCGTATTTGAGTTTTCCTTAAAATACTAAGATGACAATTAGAGACGTATATGGACAATAGAAATTGCAGGAAATTAAGTTTCAAAATGCAGCCCAAAGACTATAAAACATCCCCCATTTGACATAAAGACTGGCGATATAAAGGCGTTTCAAGAAGTTGAAGACTATTCTCAAAGTAAAATGATACCGTGGATCTGACAAAGTGTTTACATTAAATGATCCTCTAAACACTTAATGTTCAGTAGGTCTTGAAGGGCGCAGGACTTCTTATTATTAATATTACTTGCTAAGCTACAACCCTAGTTGGAAAAGGAGGATGCTGTAAGCCCAAGGACTCCAACAGGGAAAAAAATAGCCCAATTAGGAAATGATACAAGTTACTTAATAAACCACAAGAGAAGAAATGAACAATAAAAAAATATTTTAAGAACAGTAACAACAATAAATTATCGCGTGGCAAAGACCAGGAAAAACACCCATTTGAAGACACTAAGTAAATACAACATCATCTCTGTGAAAATAGTTCAAGACAAAATAAAACATTACTGGAAGACAATGAAAAACTACTGCCGATGAGATAATCCGACACTCACGATTGTTTTCGTCTGACCTCTATGATAACCATTCATTCTTGGGCGTTATCACTCGCACTGGGAATTCAGTAGGTAGATATGATGCTAAGGGAACAGAAGAAAGACAAAGCGACCAGCCTAAGAATTTAATTTTACGATAAAGTTTGTCTTGAAACGGCAAAGCCCTCGTGTATATGGTGGTAGTCTATCATTTTTTCCTAAATAATATTAAAAGTTTATAAGGAAATAAATCTGTTGGAAGTAACAGCACAGGATATAAAATCTGTAGGACCAAATAAATCTGTTGGAAGTAACAGCACAGGATATAAATCTGTAGGACCAAATAAATCTGTTGGAAGTAACACAGCAGGAAATAAATCTGTAGTAAGTAACAGCACAGAAAATAAATCTGTAGGAAGTAGTAGCCCAGGGTTGCAAAATAGCTTTTGCGGCTTTCAAAAGCTTAGTTCTGTGATTTGGAGAAAGCTAAAAAAAATAAATAAAAAAAAATCATACAATACAGATGCTTTATGATTTATTAGTTGACTGAGATTGTTTTAGTGAGAAAATCACCACTATTATATAAAGTCTTAAAAAAACGGAAATAAAACTTACTATCCACTAGACAGTTTATATCGTGGTTAAAAAATTGTTTTAATGCATGAGATTTTATAGTGAGAGAGAGAGAGAGAGAGAGAGAGAGAGAGAGAGAGAGAGAAATTACTACCTCCCCCTATATAATAATGAGCAAGGGTCTGGGTATATATAAAAATATATATCTAATATTTCATTCCGGTCACGCTCAGCTCTCTCCTCGTTCATCGGATAGGGGGCGTGGGAGAAGTCATACCTTTGTGAGGTGTGTGGGTGTGCATATCTATCAATATACTTAGCCATCTTTTTTTTCACGGGTCGCGTACACTAGTTAATGATAAAACGAGTGAATATAAACCTAACGACAACACTATTTGAAAACCATATTTCTTGAATAGAAAACGTCTGGAAGTTGAGCTAGATAAATACAAAAAACCTTTTCAGGGATTCTCGAAACGTGATCAAACCAACCGTCAACAAATTACGCGACAAACTCATATACAAGTAATAAAACCTTTAAAACCTTCACACTTAAAAAAAGGGGGGGAGGCAAGCCGAGGCTATCTCATAGGGGGGATCAAATGCTGAATTTTACCAGTCATTACGAACATTTGAAAAGGTGGTGGTGGTCGTGAGGGAAACTGCTTTCTTAAGACTTATCCAGCATTACGAGACTAGAAATCTTAAGATCATTCCACCACCAAGTCGCATCACGAGAACCGTTAGCTTACAATGCATCTCTTGCTTTATAAAGAGATGGTCTTATGAATACAGATTATGCCTGCAAATGAATAAATATATATAAATATATATATATATATATATATACATATATATACACACATATATATATACATACACACATATATATATACATACACACATATATATATACACACACATACATACATATATATATATATATATACACATATATATACATACATATATATATATATATACACATATATATATATACATATATATACACACACACATATATATATACACACACACACACACATATATATATATATACATATATATATATACACACACACATATATATATACACACACACACATATATATATATATATATATAAATAATAGATATATACAACAAATGCAGCCATTTCTAGTCCACAGCATGACAAAGACCTCATCATGTCTTGGTCATGTCTGGGGTTTGTCTATTTTCATCACCACGATGGCCACTGCGAATTAGTGATGGTGGGAGACTTTGGTTCCACCGCTCACAGTAACCCAACCTGGTATGGGTGCCTCTGCCTAGTACAAGCTTTACTGATCATGACGATACACAAACTTTCACCACGTTAAGGCACCCCCATTCAGGAAGTTTATATATATATATATATATATATATAAGGGGAAAGATTATAAATTATCCAAATTACTATAATCTACACTCGTAAATTGAGAAATTTCCACAATAAAGGAGAAACCATTTACAATATCATAGCTCCAAAGAGCATACGAGCCTCACTTAGGTATGTTACACAAAATGGTAAATATAAGCAAAACTTTTACTTGAATATTTTGGAGATTTTTCATCTTGATTAAAGGGGATTTTTCCAATGCACTCTTACATAACTTATTATGAAATGCGGTAAAGTAATCATTCGTTCAAGGCCTCTACATTCTAGGATAAGGTAATTAAACCCCAGGTGTTTGATGTTAAGCAAAAGGTGTTTTCATCTACTTCAAAACTGTATAGTTTCCTTGAAACAATTTCATGATTCGTACACAAACTTACTGATGGCTGTTTGCAAAACATTAAGATGCCTCTTAGCGATAAAAGCTATTTCATTATAAAAACAAAAAATAAACTGAAAACCATTTATCTCCTTGCAGCTACCGTTAAGGTCCTCTACAGACGTCCTTGAAGGAGTTGGTGGACTGAAATATCACGTATCGATGGGGTTCAAGCAAGCATACACGCAAAAAGAAAAAGAAAATAATAGCTAGATTCCACTTCACACCAAACGCCTTTTAGCTTAACTAATAGTGACCAGAAGCATGGTTTATGATTTGAAGAGGGTTACCTTTGATAGAAGGTATTGGAGAGGGCTCATCAGGCAACCGACCCCTTAACGTATCCTTGTGGTAAAGACGACCAGTGAACATGGGACCCTTTTCTCAAAAATTCAAGATTTTGTTTTATACTTGAAGAAAAAGAAAATTAACTTAGCAAAACTTTAGTCTCCATTAAACTTTCACGTATATATACCAGTGAATAATGATCTTGTTTGCTACAACTGAGGATCTAACAAGAGAGAGAGAGAGAGAGAGAGAGAGAGAGAGAGAGAGAGTATAATATTCCAGTCTCACGAACACAGCATCCCCAGAACATTAAGTAGCCACGACCGACTTCCTTTTCTTATTAAAGAAATTACAACATTAAAATAAAAAGGTCACAAATGTCGCAATCCGCGGCTCGCATGCAATTAAGGCTATCTATCTCTCCCGTTGCCTCATGAACTTTCAGCATAATAATACAGAGCGAGTACCGGCCTGGAGCTGTATGAAGATTTTTTTTTTTTTTTTTTTTTTTTTTTTTTTACCCGTCACTTCATCGTTCGTGTTATCGTGGTGACAGGCGGAGATTTCCTGCTCTCGCAGTCTGTGGTGTTACGAAAGCAGAGAACGTACAAGCAAAGTCATCGCCGGCGAGCTTTAGCTTTAGTCGACTTGAGAAATCTGACATGGAGAGATGCCTGCCTCTTGAAAGCAGTCTTGCTTGACATGAGTTAGGCTAACGTACACAGTTACCAGAGCAAAATGTGAATTAGATGCTGGTTAACTAAGATATGAATGAACTTGCTTTGAAATTGCGTCACTGAATATCACTTTCAAAAACGTCAGTCATGCAAAACAATATTTATATTAATACAAACTTTAAATGTAATAAAAGCAAATGATAAAATTATGAGATATCTCATTCATTTCTCTCTTAGGTCGTACTTCATATAATCTAAAAGAACAGAAATAGAACAGCATCCAAACATACTCTTCAGGAATACAAATTATGTGATCCAATGTTCTTTTAAATAAAAAATTATCATGAAAGAGTATTGAAGTCCAAGCTTTCTAATGTGTATATGTATGTATGTATGTATATATATATGTATATATATATATATATATATACTGTATATATAAATATAAATATATATATATATATATATATACATACACAAATAATATATATATATATATATATATAATATATATATATATATATATATACATATAATATATATATATATATATATATATACATATAATATATATATATATATATATATATAATATATATATACATATATATACAGTATATATACCTAAAAGCAGCAACCAACTAAGAAAAAACTGCTGACAAGAGAAACAACAACTACAGTCTATCTATGACAGTTATACGAATAGCAGCAGCAGCAGCAGCATCGCCACCACCGCAAACAACAACAGGAATCACACAAATGACGAAGGAAAGGAAGACGGCCATTTGGCACCACAGCCGGAAGGAAGGGCAGCATGAAAGGCGCCCTTCTCTTCCCTGACTTTCCCCGGGACTTCCTTCTGTCATTTCGAATCAAGACACTCCTTTTTACACGAAAAGGAGACACGGAAAGGAAGACGTGATTTAGCTTTTAATGCTTATTTGACATTATTGTTCGTGCTGATGAGAACTATACTGTATTAAATCTGGGTCTGATTTTAAGATTTTCATCCTTATCCAGGGAAGAAATAGGTACTAAACTCGAGTAGAGCTGCTCCCATACTTTTACACACAAACGCAAGCGTGCGCGCGCACACACAAACAGTGTGTAAATATCAACCACTTTGGCATTTAATACCGAATTCAACCTAAAATATATTAAAATATATCCACTGGAATTGCAATGGATATATATTCCCAAGGTAGAATTCAGTATTAAACGCCATTGTAGTTGATAATTACATTAATTAAAATCCCGAGTTGTAGTGATATATATATATATATATATATGTGTGTGTGTGTGTGTGTGTGTGATTATATACATACCCACACAGAGAAAGAGATTTCTTTAAAAGAACACGTGCTAATATTTTCCAACACGCAAACAACCAATATGACATACAAAGTACAGCATCCCCAGCCAGCATCCCAATCAGCCGAGTGAGCACTCCAGTGTGGAAAGAACTCTCAAGCCCCGGAGTGAAAGTACACACAACACCTAAGACTGTACTAAACAACACAGGTCAGTCACCCCCAAAACATTTTACCTGTAGAAGAACGTGTAACAAAACCCAGGGTTGGCTTACCGTGACCGCATCGGAAGAATGAGAAAAAACTAAGTTTTCAAAATACACTTTTAACAAAAGTCAATTTAAATTCACCGTGGAGGCACCTAAGGTGTTTAGAGAAACTCCAAAAGCTGTAATCAAACGAAATAGCAACAGGATACAAAGTCAGAAGGAATTTCGGGTCCACCCGTTATGGTCCAACGAATGCAGTTACAAATACAGACTCGTTTTTGTAAATACTACGTCGGAGAGGGAACATGAGATTGAACTTGCGGGTGACAAGATTATTATTATACCAATGGGAGGTTTTTAAAAGCACAAAGGTTAAAAAGAGATAAAAGAATTATTTGCTAGTGGGATTTTACCTGAGAGAGAGAGAGAGAGAGAGAGAGAGAGAGAGAGAGAGATAAAAAATAAGACTGACAAAGGCAGCAACAAATGAGAGAAAGAGAGAGAGAGAGAGAGAGAGAGAGAGAGAGAGAGAGACAGAGAGAGAGAGAGAGAGGATAAAAAATAAGACTATGACAAAGGCAGCAACAAATAGAGAGAGAGAGAGAGAGAGAGAGAAATTTCTTAGCCCAATGACCTAGGTTTGTTTTCTCATGACCCTACCAAATCCCAAAGCCATATTTCGGAGATCATGAAGATAAGTTTCGCCGGTACGAGGAATAACACATCAGTATGTTGCAAGATCAGACTTCCATTTACTGACACGCAATAACCACCAAAGCAAAGTTCAACTGATGATGATGAAAGACATAACGAACACAAAAAACACACGGGCTGGTACAGGGTGTGGCTTTTTCACCATGAAGCCTAGCGTACTCTAGTAATTCAAAGCTGACATTAACAACCAATCTGAGAGACTTGCAGCTTATAACGATCCAGAAATATTTTCCGAGCGAAATTACGCTTCAAAGTGGAGAATCAGGCAAGTTTGAACAATAATGGTTTCCAATTTTCAATTGAGTTCGTGTTGATAAATAACAGATTTAAAGGTTTAAAGGCCGCTCAAGAATGGCAGACGCTAGGGACAGTAACACTGCCTAGACTGACCATACATACCACTTTCCTCTTGGCACTCCAAAATCAAACCACTGTTCTCTAGTCTTGGATAATGCCATATCCTCTGTACCGTGGTCTTCTACTGTCTTGGGTTAGAGTTCTCTTGCTTGAGGGTACACTCGAACACCCTATTCTATCTGGTTTCTCTTCATCTTATTGTTTTAAATTTTATATAGGAAATACTTATTTTAATGTTGCTGTTCTTTAAATATTTAATTTTTCCCTGTTTCCTTTCATTACTAGGCTATTTTCCCTGTTGGGGTCCCTGGGCTTATAGCATCCTGCTTTTCCAACTAGGGTTGTAGCTTAGCAAATAATAATAATAATAACAATTATATGATCAGCGTCCAAGTTAGTACCAGGGAGGGCCAGGTAATAGCTACTGATGACACAGCAGGTACACCTATGTGTCCCCCAACTCTCCATCCTAAGCTCACAGGGATGGTGAGGTTGCAGACACTACAAGAAACTAATGAGTTTGAGCGGGACTCGAACCCAAGTCTGGCGATTAACAGGCAGAGACGTTATCAGTAGGCACATAAAGAGAGAGAGAGAGAGAGAGAGAGAGAGAGAGAGAGAGAATCCACCGTCCCTCGGTCAATCGTTCTCACTAATTCTTTGTTGCTATTAATTTCCTTTCTCTGCTTATGACCGATCATAGACGGATTCTCTCTCATGATGCGATACGCCTCGACACTTTAATGAGGATTTCATCATTTTCTATTCAAGGTCCAGGAGCAATGTCCAATGCTGAGTTATTCAATAAATTCGGTGGGGTGAAAATCCTAAGGAGTGGTAAATTAAGCACGAGATTGCATAAGTGTGTGTGTATGTATATACATATATATATATATATATATACATATATACATATATACACATATACATATATACACACACACACATTATATATATATATATATATACACATGTATATACATACTCACACACACACATATATATATATATATAGAGAGAGAGAGAGAGAGAGAGAGAGAGAGACCCTTAGGAACCGCCACTTTAATTCCTATAAATTTCATCAACATTTGTATATTTCCTACAGTACAGAAAAAAACGAATTTCCATCAACGATGTGGGATTCATGGATGAGACACTCATGCAGCTTCATCCAATTCACTAGAAGAGCGGCCATTCATTTTGTTAATAGGTATTACTGCAAACCAGTTAATTTTACCTTTATTTTCTGGTCTCTTTCACCCGTCAACTCATGCTCTCTCTCTCTCTCTGTCTGTCTGTCTCTCTCCAAAATCTAATCACAACGTTTTCACCAATTTCCCCTAACGTCTGACATATTACAGCCAAGACTCTGAGATCTCTCCCTACATCTGTGTTACCCATGACACCAACCCTCGCATTTTGCGCGACACACATCCATTGTTCCCTTGGGTGTTGTGCCAAAATTACCAGCAATTCCCATTGCCTTTGTTTCCACCAGACTCCGTGTTTGCAATCACGATCGAATTACGGATTGTTTATACTTGCAAGAAGAGAAACGTAAAATTTCATTCCCCAGATCTTCATCAAACATCGATCGACTAAAAACTTTTACTAGTAACGGCCATTCACGGTCCACCGATTGTCAGCAGAGTACAGGTTCGTTACTAACGATCGATAACGATACGTCGTAACGGTTGTAAAGCTTGGTCATTCAGGACACCAGGTGCGTACAAACGACTGACGCATGCACTTTTCGGCTGCAGAAATCACATCGGGCAAGCAATTCAACACAGAAATGCTTGCTTATCTATAACAGGCATTTCATAATATCTCTATTATTATTATTACTTGCTAAGCTACAACCCTAGTTAGAAATGAAGGATGCTATAAGCCAAAGGGCTCCTACAGAGAAAAGTAGCCCAGTGAGGAATGGAAACAAGGAAATAAATAAACACCAGAAGTAACGATCAATCAAAATAACATCGTAATAGCAGTAACAACATTAAAATAGATCTTTCATATTATATACATATAATATATATATATATATATATATATATATATAAAACAGATAAAAGAAATCATCAAATATATTTCACTTTAAGTATATTCCTAAAGCGATTACATCATATACTTATTAACATGACAGCTTATGTTCACAGACCAAGCAATTCTTAAAAATGTGTATCACTCGACAGCAGAAAACGTTAATACCTTTCCAAATTCCTATACATTTGTGTGTGGACGCACACGTGTTTACATGTGTGTGTGTATATATATATATATATATATAAGCTTAACTTTTCCTACTTGCATTTTAGTCTATAGGTCTCAAAAAAAAATTCCACTGCACATCAATATTACAAGATAAACAGTACTACTACTACTACTACTACTACTACTACTACTACTACGAGAGAGAGAGAGAGAGAGAGAGAGAGAGAGAGAGAGAGAGAAATCCTAACGAAGGTAACATAGCATCACACATTAAGTTCACATCCGTTCCCAGCATAGCTACCTAAGCTACACATTAATGTCAAACTAAATTTACAGTCAGGCTGGTAACTGAGTAGTAACTCGTGAAAATAATCTATATAATGCAGGACTGACATTTTTGCATATCGGAAATCAATAACGGAAGAGAAAACTCCCAAACCTTCCAGTAAAAACTTGTTATTTATTAAGCTAAAAAATTTACATTTTACCTAAATAAATATTTGTTGGTCGTACCAGGACTTATAAACAATCACCTGCAAGTGATAATGTATACAATATACAAATAAGTTCAAAGGAGGTCAAGTGATATAATATTCACATGTCCAAAGCCATCAACTTAACAAGGATTTGGATATTAATTAATACGAAAAAAAAACTTTAAAATATAGATATGGTCAAACTCTGAAGGTGTCTCAAACTTGTCTTAACTACTACTGTATATCTCCAATCCAGACCGACTCATTTCGATAACGAATTCCATAAAGAATGTGAGCATTTGGGATGTATACTTCCATAAAATGATATTGACCCGTATACACTACTTACTAAATAGGAACGTTAAAAACCCCTCTTTCACTTGATTGGGAAAAACACAACTATGACTGTTTATAACTGTCAAAGAACCGTATACCTGGGCCTAAACTGCCAAGTTCTCCATTATGACGAAATGTACAGTTAAACACAGAGTTCTTGGCACATAGCGTTCTATGGAAGTGCACCCTTTCACACCATTACCGCGCGATGAGAACAAAAACTAGTAAAAGGATCGATGGCTGAGATGATGAGCAAGGCTCAAAATAGGATCTCACCGCGCAGTATAGGTGTGGTTGGTTGCAATTCCCCAGAGCGAGGACGACCCTGAATTCCCGTATCCAGCTGTACCTTTCCCCGGAAACGTCAAACTTTTTAATGAATTTCGAAACATTTCAATAGTAACAAAATCATTCTCTGAATCAATACGTGATTAGCATGTGTGAAAAGAGAATTGTTCTACTTATAATGAATACTTTCACAATGATATTACCATTCCTTTCATCATATCTTGTTTAAACATTGACTGTTCCGGAAACACGATTAGGCAGCACAAGAAATATTTCCAGTCAGTGAAGCTATCTACCACAGCAAACCACACTAGAGATGATAATCATTTTAATAGTGATGGAAAAATGAAAAATAATTGAATTGAGTGGATTTCTATCTATCATTTATATGATAGTACTTATCTCTTCTATATCTTGAATCTAGGTTAATATTCGAATTAAAAAATACCAAAAACTATAACCGCATTTAGTTCAAAATTATTGATATTGCCGTTTAATTTTTAACTTTAATTTTGTTCGCAACTGAAATTAGAGTTAATTTCATATCCGAAACCTGACCGATATATATATATATATATACTATATATACACATGTATATACATATATATATATATATATACATGTATATACAATATATACATATATATATATATATATATATTGTATATATACATGCATATACAATATATATATATATATATATTGTATATATATATATATATATTGTATATATATATATATATATATTGTATATATATATATATATATACATAATATATATAATATACATATATATACATTATATATATATATATATATATACTGCACTGAGAGAAAATTCTGTGTCTCTGGAACAGAAGTGAGCTGCTACACAAAGATACAACACAACAGAAACCAGACGGCAGAATTAGTTCTCAATGACAACACTGTGTAGCCACACTAACCGATTAGCCCAATTAAGAAAGGGGAGGGCCTGATGCTTGTGGATACGGGGTGAAGGATGAAAACAAAGTAGCCACCTGAGAGAGAGAGAGAGAGAGAGAGAGAGAGAGAGAATCTTATTCTCCGATTTGAATTTCATGTATTATAAGATTTTCTCTGGGTTTGCTCAGAAGAGAGAGAGAGAGAGAGAGAGAGAGAGAGAGAGAGAGGGGAGAGAGAGAGAGAGAGAGGATCTTATTCTCCGATTTGAATTTCATGTATTATAAGATTCTCTCTGGGTTTGCTCAGAATGAGAGAGAGAGAGAGAGAGAGAGAGAGAGAGAGGATCTTATTCTCCGATTTGAATTTCATGTATTATAAGATTCTCTCTGGGTTTGCTCAGAATGAGAGAGAGAGAGAGAGAGAGAGAGAGAGAGAGAGGATCTTATTCTCCGATTTGAATTTCATGTATTATAAGATTCTCTCTGGGTTTGCTCAGAATGAGAGAGAGAGAGAGAGAGAGAGAGAGAGAGAGAGAGCTACAGTTGAAAATAGAGAAACAAGTAGCACTTTTAAAGTCATTAGTGTAAATTAAGTAAAATAGCAAACCGGACATTTCAAAGCAAAGTTTCCTCACTGATGGGTTTTGAAGGACGACCATCAAATCGTCAGATATAAACAGATTTTTCATTATGTTTAAAAGTCAAAAAGACTAGATTAAAGTGTACGCAAATTAACACATGTCACTGCTATGAATCCGTTGCTTTGACGAAGCTACCATTAAAAAAAAATGTACCGTTGGCTTCAAAAATCACAGTACAGCAAAGAGGCCATATGGCTTATCCAAAACATTGTTGGTGATATATATATATATATATATGTGTGTGTGTGTGTGTGTGTGTGTGTGTTTACCAAAATGCAAAGTTAATTGAGTAACAGTACAAAATATTATCACAACAGTTACATGAGAAACACTTGTCATATTACTATCATTATTACAAAAGAAGCTATAACCCTTACTGGAAAAACAAGATACTATAAGCCCAAGGACTCCAACAGGGAAAAATATCCCAGTGAGGAAAGGAAAACAAGGGAATAAAACTACAAGAGAGTTAATGAATAAAATATATATTTTAAGAACACTAACAGCAATATATGGAAATATCATGGTTACCCGATGTCTCCACGACTTGCTGTGATATATACCGAAATTCACGATGACTGTCCAAGAAATGAGTGACATTTGACCTTCCTACAGGGCGCAAACTCGTGAGTGAATCGTAAAACAAACAACTATAGCAGACCTTTACATAGGGATAACCCACCTCAGCAAAAGTTACCGTGGACTCGCTTTGCATTTAATGATGGCCGCTCAATAGAGAAAGAGAATTATTTTTTTTTTTCAACTTTCTTTACGATACAATAACAAAAAGAGAATTATTTTTTTTTCAACTTTCTTTACGATAAAATAAAATGAAAAATATTAACGACGTTTTATGACAAGTGAATATGTTATAAACTCCCAATGAGGGTTAATGAAGAATAAAATCATTAAATTTCCACCCAAGAAACTGCAACTTTAAAAAACGGAAGCAGCGCCCGTGCAAACCAAGGAAGAAAAATACCATATGGGTCAATTTGAAGATACTAAACTAGATAGGTCATTCGATCTTCAGCTTCTTATGTCAATCATCGAACACTTAGGTGAAACAAGTCAAGCACGTATAGCAACTAAAAGCCCCCCCCCCTCTCTCTCTCTCTCTCTCTCTCTCTCTCTCTCTCTCTCTCAGCATAACGATGAATAGCGATACTAAAATTCTTACTTGAGAGCGACGTGCAACCTGACACACACACACACACACACAACCCCCCCTCCAAAAAAAAAGTGAAAATAATTAGTATCGGTTAGACCTGCTAAGCGAGTACAATGCCATTTTTAAAACGAGGACAGAAAAAGACAATGTACAACCCCAAAGCGCCAATCCCATGTATATTCATCAAAATATCAAATACACGGTGTTTTAAGTCAAAATAATAATCACCACTATTCCAACCAAAACCAATTCGTATATTACTAAATCCTTCTTCTCTCATAAGCTCTTGATATCATTTCATAGGAAGTAATCTGGAATAATCTCAAAATTATCGCAAATTAATTATATTAATATAATTTTAAATGATTCAACGCGGAATGAAGAAGTAAAACTTCGAGCAGACACTAATCTTTAATCCAAACACAGACATCACTGTACAGTAGTAGTCTGAAGTGCGTTAACAAACAAATCTCTTCAAGGATGTGCCAGAAACAAATAGCCTAACCTTCTACCGCCCTCCCCCAGATAAGTCGCCGTCTACTCTATCCTAAAAGTCCTGTTTTCGCCTCCTGTGGAAAACATTTCAATGGCGCATTCTTTCGCGGATCGTAAACTGATTTTAAAAAGACGTGACAAGGAAACAATGTGCTGCTAAGATTATCTAAGATAACTTTAATAGTTTAATTTGGAAGGGAATTTATTCAGACAATTTCAAAGATACGAACAAATGAAAAATTAAATAAATTTTATAAGCTATTACAAGAAATAAACAAGACAGCCCCCTAAAAAACTCTACAAAAACAGCTTCGAGAATATACTTTTGTGGTAAGGGATGTCATTCAGATAATTAAAAAGATACGAAAAAGCGGAAAAAAATAAATTACATATGCTATTACAAAAAAAAATAAACACGACGTCCCCCTTTTTCTAATTTTGTGGTAATGGGATTTATTCAGATAATTGAAAAAGGTTCGTAAAACAAAGAATTAAATAATTTTCATATGCTAATACAAAAAATAAACCAGACGCCCCACCTAAAAAAATAAACTTTTGTTAATATTTGTTGTAAGGGATGAAATAAATTTCACATGCTAGTACAAGAAATAAACAAGACTCCCGCCCCCCCAAAAAAAGACAAAATAGCTTTGTTAATATAATTATCTGTAAGGGAATTTATTAAAAAAATTTCAAAGATACGAAGAAAAATAGATATAAACTTTATATGCTATTGCAAAAAATAAACAAGACGCCTCTCTTAAAAAGCAAAATAAGCAAATCTCATCTTCCCTATAACTCCTTTCCTGGTCTGTGTAACAAGACGCTGCTGTATGATGTCCAAGAACCTTCTTCCCCAGCAAGCGATTTCATAACACAAGCCAAAGAGCGACGCAAAGCAGGACAGTGGCTAACCACACAGCGTGACTCATACTCCTGCCTCCCTTCAAGTTAACTCTCTATCTTATAGTCACATGGCGATTTCACCGATGAACGTATATGTAAGATTTTCCATATGTAAGTGTTTATCAATACTGATGAGTAAGGCAGGCCTCATCTTTTCTCATTTAATGACATGGGGTTTTTCTTTGTGTAAAGTGATTTCTCATTATTTCTTTTAGTAAGTAAATGTCAATACAATTTCAAATCAATAACATTTGGTCTCAAAGTGACAGTTACATCCTGTTAAAATACGTCCAATGACAATAATTATAATTAACTTATAACGTAGAAATATCATTATGTGGAAGGAGTACTATGTCGGATCTTCCATATAAAAACGTAATTATCAGATATGATCATTATTAGATTTACTTTCAAAACATGACTAAGACTAATAAGCAGCTACGGCAATACTTGTATGAAAAAGGTACTTTGCTTGCCAAGGGGAATTAGCTTATTTATCGGTAATCGGAAACGGACAGGCTCTCAGGACATAAGCCTGACAAAGCACACACTTACAGGGGGCTCGATGTAGAACGCAAAGGACAGTATTCATAACAAATGCATGAAGTGGGTGATGGAGTCTGCTAAATACCCATTGGATGATCGATGAATATAGTATCTTGCATAAAAAAAAAAATTATTTGAAGTTTTGTAGAAACAAGTAGAACTCGACACGTCCTTTAAATAACAATATAAATCAAAATAAAAGCATTCAATAATGAATTAAAGACATAGAAAACTTACTGGGAGGCTAATAACTTCGGAAGTAACAGCGAGTAAAACCTGTACTGATTGAGAGCTGGAATCAACCAAGAACCATCATCCCAACAACTGGTAATAAACAAATGGGTGGAAATGCTAATATAGGGAAAAGTGACACTTCAAGCTCCCAACAATTCCATGAAAAGTTAAACAGTCTTTATTTTAGGGGACACTTTCCTGGCCCTACACTGCAGGGGATACCTACTCTACAGGACCTTTCGTTAATTCCTTTTTATTGTATAGATTTCAAGGCATTCAGCATTTCAGATCGCATACTATCGCATCCACATTATCAAATCACTTCAGTTTCCTCTTGAAAGCACTTATATCTTCAGTCTATCGAATTCGCGGGAGCTTAATGAGGGAATTTCCAAAACATATCTTAAATGTTACAGGTCAATGGTATTTTTATCTGGCACGGGGAACCCAGAATAGATAACCTCCAGCCTTTTAAAGTCTTGAAAGATAAACCAATGGGAAATTTGGAAGAATGGGCTTCAAAGTTTGGTAGGTGGGGAGAAAACTGCAAACATAGCCTGCAATTCATGGATTGCTGATCTACACAAATAAATTTATTACTCGTGACCAATCGCACTTGATCCCATTAAAGACCCGTTCAGGAGGGTTTGAATGTAATGCATGAATGTATACTGCTTCTGTATCCTGTATGTGAGTGGGCGTGAGAGCATTACATGGTATACAGGGAACAACACACGCTTGCGGAAGGGGGAATCGATTTTGATCATGTTTGGGGCGATACCTCAATTAATTTGAAGTACTATACCGTAATGCCAGACACCTGTTCCCGTCGCTTGCATGACTACTAGAATAATCTAAATCTACGAACAGGGCTTTCCCCAGTTTTAAACTTGCACAGGATGTATGAGTTACACACCATCATTGTTATAAGTTACAAAACCCATCATTGGTATTATTGAAAGAGGCTGGTTTGGTTCGTAGCATTTGGATCCCATGGCCGGTGTTGGGGAAGGGAGGCCATTGAGCACACATGGGCAACTAAGAGTAAATTTGTTATTTGATAAAATAATTACTATTATGATTACTAGCTAAGCTACAACCCTAGTTTGAAAACCAGGATGCTATAAGACAAATGACTCCATCAGGGAAAAATAGCCTAGGGAAGAAAGGAAACAAACTACGAAAGTAGTTATGAACAATTAAACCATATCTTAAGAATAGTAACATTAAAATATAACTTTCATAAATAAACCATAAAGAATTATGTCAGCTTGTTCAACCTAACTACATTCGCTGCAAGTTTGAACTTCTAAGAAGTTGGACAGCAAGATAGAGGAAAAGAAGCAGGATCGGGGTTAAAGTACGAAAACACTGAGAATAATTGAAGGAATTCAATGAGGCCTTAGACAGCAACTCTTCCCCCTCCCCTAAAAATCAAATAAAGCTTGAAGAAAATATCCGAGAACTCATCCACAATCGGCGACAATATTGAAAAAAAAAATGCAACCCACGACACTCAATCTTCTAGTCTAGTCGCAAGAACCATCAATCATGATACGTTACGATATTAATTATACGGAGGGTTTCAAATCATCACAAGGCTATAACCTTCCAACCCGTTCAACTGGTTGTCTATATAGGAGGGAATATAATAAAATCCAGTTACTTATATAATTCTCTTCTTGGAATATAGCTTTAAAAGCTTTCGTACCAGTTTCCTACTTAAGTGACCTTCAATATGTGCTTATACAACAGGGAGTGTGTTGCGGGTATGGGAGGGTAGGAATATGGAATAAGAATAATAAAGGGAATAAGAAAAATAAAGCGACGAGATATAACTAAAAAATGCACTGTAAATGAAAAGATTATTGAGCATCAATTACAAAACTGTTGCAGGTATGCGTCTTGACTTATAGCCTAAATCACTAAAATCTTAAGGAATCAATTATGCATGGATAAAAAAAATCCCACAAACAAAACCCAAGGAGAGACGGTGAAGACGAATTTAAGGAATACTAAAAGTAGCTTAACAGGAAATTAAATGCAGAGACAAAGCTTAATGAACACATGACTTTAAAAAACTAAGGGGAAATATTTTGTGAAAATGTAGAGAACAGAGTGATGCAAGCCTAAAATAATTTAATGGACTAAAAACGAAAATATTCGTGGAAATGACTTCAGTGGAAGGAAAGACAACAGATATTGACAAGATAAAAGGAGATGTGATGTTGCGTGTAAGGTATGTCTGGAGGAAGGAAAGGTCTCACATAATAAGGTGAGGAATAATTGTTCTATTGAATATGTAAAGGTGGAGAGATGTCGACTCAAGTAATGAGAGGGAGAAATTTATAAGGGTACAAACAAGGAACAGGGTGTCTGGATCAAGTGATTATGAGAATGGAGCAGTGTGTGTCTGGGTGTTCAATGAGCTGCTTGTGATGTCGTGGTAGTTTTCACAACTAAGTGGGTGCATCAACCATTAAAGGTTTAAAGGTCGCTCATGAAAGGCAGAGACAAGGGACAGTGGCATTGACCTTTGAGCACGACAATGCCCTAGAGACTGACCATACACACGCACACACACATTACATTATATATATATATATATATATATATATATATATATATATATATATATATATATATATATATATATATATATATAATCAGCGTCCAGGGCAGGACCAAGGAGGGCCAGTCAATGGCTACTGATGACTCAGCAGATAGATGAATATGAAAATTAATAACCATTGTGGTTTTATTTTCCTCTAAAGTTATCTTCTGGTGGGAAACAGCAAAATGTTGAATGTGGTGACATTTTAAATCTTAGTTCTTCAAATAAAAAAAAAATCTTAGTACTAATATATTAAAGGGAGTGAATACGCTATAAATAACCACTTGTCAATAACAAAAGATCGTAACAATAAAATGTATTCGATTTTACCTGCAATAGAACACTAGTAAAGCTATAGATACTTTGGCTTAGTGATGGAATTTAACATACCAATATACATTAATGATTAAAAATATGAACACTTTGGTATGGCGTTAATTTCAAAATATTCTTTGCTAGTTGTCTTGTCACAAACACCTTACAACATAATTAACCCTAAAATCCGTAAAGAGCTCAGAGAGAGAGAGAGAGAGAGAGAGAGATGAGAGAGAGAGAGAGAGAGAGAGAGAGAGAGAGAGAGAGAGAGAGAGTTACAAAAACTGCAAAGGAACCACTTAAACTTTGAAGTGTTCGTGACTAGGGAAGTTACAAAAAGTTTGTTATTCAATTATTATTATCAGTTCCCTCCATATTAAAAACTTAAAAAAAATCACTCATTGTTAACTAAATAAAAATTTTGACTATTAAATTTTACATTAAGTAGTCAAAGCATAAGAATATGGTTGTCAGACTAGTAATGTCCACTACGTCGATTTGAACTATATTCTTGATGGTAAACATTACAAAAGAACAAATAAATAAATACCCCCATACAACAGCATAACATGATTATAAACTCTCACATACTCTGATAACGAACCAACACTTAAACCATACTACAGTATCTTTTCGCTGACGATATTGTGATAAAAAGTTGAGGCGGTGCCGACATTCCTTTCAGCATCCTTAAAATTTAACAATGGATAATTATCAAACAGCTGAAAATGTGATAAGGAGGTCATATAAACTAAGTGAGCTATCATTCTACCAAGAATACGTAGAGTTAATACCATAGTGCATTTATATATATATATATATATATATATATATATATATATATATATATATATATATATATATATATATATATATATATGAGAGAGAGAGAGAGAGAGAGAGAGAGAGAGAGAGAGAGAGAGAGAGAGAGAGAGAGAGAGATTGTAATTGTATACCATTAGATTCGTATCAAACGTACATGAGAATGACATGAAGATTTTAAGAGAGAGAGAGAGAGAGAGAGAGAGAGAGAGAGAGAGAGAGAGAGAGAGAGAGAGAGAGAGAGAGAGAGAGAGAGAGACTGTTTCATGACTTACCTTGAGTCTGTTGATCTCCATCTTGAGAGCTGCAATTTCCTGTTTCTTGGACTCGCAATTCTTCACAAGGTCGGAGACTGTCTTCTCCAGCTGTGGCTTATCCGAGCAGCTACAACTGGAGGTGGCGTCGGGATTTTGAGGGTTGGTAATCATCCCCGTCGTGGTGTCCGGAGGTAGCGCAGGCTGTGGGGGCATCGCCGTGGTTTGATTTTCTTTGTCTTTCCCGGTGTCCATCTTTTTGGTGCCGCTGGTTTTGTTCGTAGGGGCCTTTTTCTCCTCCTTCACCGTAGGCAGTGACTGCACATCGGGGCCACCCCCGGTTGACGTCGTCGAGAGCTTTTTGCCAGGGCCCTTCTGATTTGGGGGGTCCTTCGTTGAAGTGGGAATGGACCCACCACCACCGCCGCCGCTCTTGCTGGCTTGTTGTCCGGACCCACCGTGGTCCTTGGACATCCTACGAAATAGGGATTTAAATCTGAGTGACATTTTGATACTGTTAATCACAAATCAATTGAATCAAAATTGGGGCACTTGTGGCGCTGCCCACAGCATTGGCCACCCACCGTCTGCTATCAGTCACGCCCACCTGTTAGAAGAGCATTTTAGTTTTAAGAGACAGGCTATGGTCGATTTGCAAGTAAGATGGCACAAAAAGACTTCGCAGGGACAACAATTCTCTCCAGTTGATGGGCGGATGGCTTAGGTTTTTTTTTTTTTCCAACGGCAACTACCTACATATCCTTCTCGCATGGATCAGTTTAAGCGGCTATTTCGCCTTGTCGTGAAATAGATACAGAAACAATTTAATATTAATTGAATTATTCGATCTTAAATCACACTGCATACACCACAGTTAGCCAGGCAATTCCACTACATCGTTGCTGTCAAATGGAGAACATCACTGAAGTATAGTACCACCTCCCTTGTGAAACCACCCTCGGGTTACTTCAAATAACAGTATCACCGGCCTAAGTCTTTAAACTACTTTGAGGTGAAGGAGGCACCCCAAACAGCGTCTAATAAACACTTTTTACGCATCTACCAACATTCAAACGCTTGGTTCCCCCAACCCAAGTCCATTGTGGGACGGACACACATGCACTCTCAACCGTCGAACACACACCACTCGTTGTCAGTGACTGGCCGAACCAAAACAAGCTTCCAGCCTGTGTTGCCATCTCCCAGTTTTATTTCTAGTTAAACAATTTACTTTAAAGTTCTGGTTATAATCATATTTTAAAACAACTTTTATAATAACCAATTAAGTTTAATTAATGTCCATATCACACTGGATCTGTTATTATTTCCAAATGGCAATAAAGAGATCCGGATAAAAGGATTTCAACCTACAGATGGCAACACTGGCTTCCCTAGTAGATGAGTGACAGAGTTGCCACAGGCCAATTACCTACTACATAAATAATTTCTTGTCGAGGCATGATAAAAAAAAAAACCCTCGCCATTATAACATAATTTTTAAGGTACTCCTAATTAAGTAACAATCAACAATATTGAAGCAGCACAGGCTGGTTTATATCTAACCACTGTCAACCCCGTCTGACGATTACTAATGTTGCCAGCTCGCACTATAAAACTCGGCCAAGCAGCCCGTGTTCACTACCGCAGGTGGTTGGTGGCTGTAAAATCCCGCGGCTTTCAAGACTGTATCATGATATAACATTTTAATAACCTTTAGGCGTATGGAAACCTAACAAAAATATTTATCAACAAAATATCTATAACCTCATACCTTATCGTCAAGTGAAAAAAAATAACTCCCTGAGTATTGAAAATATTTTAACTATGTAGCACTATTTTTTTTGCTGGTTTTAGCTTCTTTCCATATATACGATATAAAAACATTATAGCCAACAGTCTACATAAATTACATTATTTAGTCCACATTTTAACAAACAAATTTATCTGAAGGATTTTTTTTTACGATACCAATCGTATCATGGAAGCCTTTTGCAACGTTAATGATAAAGTGTAAACAATCCACCATTAATCAATTTAAAGTTTTCATTTGCCAATTAGTTTTAATTCTATATATCGATAAAAACTAAAATCCCATTCAATAATTTTAAAGAGACCTACAACTGCACAGTCTATAGGCCTATTATTGAATTTTGATATAACGTAATTTTTCAAGAAGAAAGTGTCAACAAATAAATAAAATTATGGGGTAATCTCAATCCTTAAAGTGGTCGCTTAAATGTTTTAAAAAAAAATCTGACATATAATATAAATTAAATGGACTTTACCCACACTCACCCACTCTAAAACCACATAGGCCTACACTCAATACTCAAGTTCTTCGATGTTATATATAAAATCTTTCAAAAACACTCAAAACTTCTAAGTTCTTAGGGGTTATAAATAAAATCTTTCATAAGTGACACCATACAATAACTTATTAAGCAAAGGTAGTCGAAGAGATGCACTATACTAGCTTGAGAGTTATTCCACAGTTAGAATTTATATACCACAAATAAAAATGGCACATCTACCAAGAAAAGTAGGACTACAAATAGGCCTCAGGTAATGTCCAAAGACCAACATTAACCTAACCACTTGGCTTATCATATAATATTTAGAAAACCTGAAATAAAGAATAAGTTAGTAAGAAATAAGACAAATCACCAAGAGATGAATGAACAATATAGAGTAAAGGAACTCAAGAGTAAGAATGACCGAATAATTACCATACTAAATAAGTTACACAGTGGAAATAGATCAATACTGTATCACCTAATTAAATTATTACTCAAAGATGTTTAAATGTTGTAATAAATTGTACTCAAATGTATTATATATGATTACAACATTTTTAAACCATCTATATAATAGTATGCCAGATGATCAACTTGAGTTTTAGACCTTTATCATTAAGACAATTAAGCTACTAATAAATAAAACACCCAAAAGGATAAGGTCATTGTCCTTTTTATTGAGCTTCACTTGTTACCTAATTAAAGTCAGAACTTAATATGAAAAGCAATTGAAAAGATGGAAACATCTGAATAGATAAGCTACAACCTTAGTTGGAAATCAGGATGATATAATTATGCCGAAGGACTCCAACAGGGAAAAATAGCCCAGGAAGGAAAGGAAATAAATACACTATGAAAGAAGTAAACAATTAAAATAACATATTTCAAGAATAGTAACATTAAAATAGATCTTTTGTAAATAAACTATAAAAGGAGACTTCTGCCAGCCTGTTCAACATAAAAACATTCGCTGCTAGTTTGAAAAAATGAACAAAGCATAAAAGAAAGAAGGCGCTTAAGTTATCAAATGAACAAAAACCCAAAAAGTACAAATTATTCGAACCTAAATACAATACACATTTTCAGTTTGGGTGGATGGATGGAGTGAAGAAAGCTCTGGGTGATAGGAGGATAGATGTGAGAGGCAAGAGAGCGTGCTAGGAATAGGAATGAATGGCGAGCGATTGTGACGCAGTTCCGGTAGGCCCTGCTGCTTCCTCCAATGCCTTAGATGACCGCGGAGGTAGCAGCAGTAGGGGATTCCGCTATATGAAGCTTCATCTGTGGTGGATAACGGCTCATCCTCCCGATGAGCTGTGGCACCCTAGCAGTACCAGCTGAACTCGGTTGAGTCCCTTGTCAGGCTAGGAGGAACGTAGAGAGGAGAGGTACCCTTTTATTTTTTTTTTATTTTTTTTTTCATTTGTCGATGTCGGCTACCCCCCAGAATTGGGAGAAGTGCCTTGCTATATGTATGTATACAATCCAGATTCCTTTAATATAAGGATTATCTTAAGTAGAGCTGAAACGGCCATTGAAATTCATTGACGAATTAATTAAGAAAATTAGTCAGCACAGATAGGCAGCCCGGCCAACTTTCCTGTGAACGACTCTTTCCTTTTGAGCTTTAGCTTATGTTTATATAGTTAGGACAAATACAAATTACAACAGTACTTTTAAAATTTATTTGTTTCAATGTGTAAACAAACATTTTGTAAGTTAAAATAGGGGGACACTCGTATTGGTAGGTAAAAGACCCCGTAAACCAAATTAGTCGGTTATTTTTCTACCTTGGAATATGTCAGTCTCCCTGGCCTTGTAAGGGAGTGAGGAAAATTATTCCAGTAACCCCATTTCTGCCCATCATAGGAATGAGAAGACTAATAGAGCCTTGGCTTTACTTGGTATGTGCAGTACTCAGTCAAGGAAGGAATCCCATTCACCCAGTGTGGAACTAAATAATTGGCGTATGACCACCAATAGGTTTGGTATTCATTCTACCCTTCTCTTCATTAACAAAGAATGAAGAACTACTATATACAGAACAAGTCAGAAGAATGCTGCTCAGAAGTGTAGCTTACCAGCATCGATGGCCAATAAAGCAAGCAACATTACAGCTGCTTCATCTTCAAGTGAGGGGGATGGTGAGAAGCAGAAGAGCCAGTTATTCTAAGTTTCCTCCTCAATTCCATTTACATGTTACAATAGACAAGATGCTTTGTCCCATTGGGGAGCTAGGCTAGCTACACAAATAAATGAGAAGCCAAAAAAGGGGCAGAACACCTCCTAGATATGAATCTGCTTTGGAGCGACACCATGACCCTTTGCTTATTGGTGTAGGCAACTATGGTGGCGTCACTCATCAACACTACCGACTGCTAACAGGGCAAGATATTCAGATGTGCAATTCCAACACATTGATATGCAGACTTTTTCTTCTGTCGACAACACACCTGATGCGACCAGGCTGCACAGGTCCCACCCATCCTTCTACTCTTTTAAGAATACTTGCATGTTCAGCAGTGAGGGATCAAGTTGGACTCCAATAGGGAAGTTTTCTTCATCCAGTGTCCAGGTAAGATCGTCTCGTACCTCTTGTCCCATTAAGATATAGCTTGGGAGATTCCTGGAGGCAGAAGTGATCCTTCCAACACCACTGTAGGGATTTCTTGTGTAGGGGCCAGCAAGGAACAAGCTTCTCACATGAGGAAATGTGGCCAAGACTACTCGGTCAACATCAAGCTCAAAGTATTGTCTTGGACAGAAATAGGTGCACTCCCTCTTCAGTTGCTCATGCATTCATCAGATGGAGGACTCTCCATCAACTTCTCCCAATTCATCGCAGTCCCAAGATCGCAAAAAAGACAAGACGATCTTGACCCTGTAGCAATTGCCCCTCTGAGGAGGCTATGATCAACCTACCACTAAGATTCATCAAACGGCATATCCCGCGCAAGTAGGCACAGTCTGCCACTAGCGTGAACACCTGGGGAGCAATGCACAGTCCTAAAGACAAGATTTTGAACACAATGAGGAAGAAGCGGTTGTACTTCCAACAGGACTGATGAATGGATGCTTTGAAGTATGCATTCTTTCGATTTACTGAAAGTATGTACATGTACAGTATTGTAATGTATAGTAGTCTCCTTTTCCCTGATGTAACTAAGTCCAAGTCATACTGTTTCTTCCTAAACTTTAGTTATTGTACAAACTCTCAAATAGGAGGGAGGTCAATGTTGAACCTCCTGAAAGCAAGAGTTCTCAGATCTACAGACCTGATTGTCAACTCAATTCAGACTCGCAGGATCGACCATGGCAGCTCTGGAGGTTTCAAAACCCTTGAAAGGCAGCAAAGTGCTGATCAATGACCACGGCCCTATCTGAAGCTGGCACCAAGGTCGCCACACAAAGTTCATTACACTTGTAAATACAGTACTGTAAGTACAAGAACCTAATAATGAAACGCTCTAACTCCGGGTTCTGTTTCCGTTGGTAGCAGGCTAAGGAACGGAAATATTTGGGGCAAGAGAATCTTGAGTATCTTCATACCTTGCAAAAGTTGGGGGATCGACAGGCTGCTCTGGAGACCTACTGTACATTTTCGCTTATGAATATTAACGTTCTGACCAAACGACAGAACCTGCAACGTGACCAGGGACCAATGATGGAGCAAGTATAGTGTCATCAGCAAGAAAAAGATATCTGGCACCGATCAAACCATAAACAGAAGTGCCACATACTTTCCCCTTTGTGGATCAAGGTGGAGAGCATGAGGCTGCTGGCTGTGCACTTGCCTTGAAAGGAGCCATCTTCTAAATTCAGATAATTAGTATTCCAGTTAGAGAAGGAAGCAGCAATAAGCCATCCGGGTAGAAAAGGTGAATCAAGGAGCACAAGCTCTTCTTCCTATGGAAAGAGAGCAAGGCTGGCTAAAGGGATAGTCCGGCTAGCTGCCCGAAATCCAACTATGGGTGCTGTGGCATGGGGTTGGGGACCACCCAGGAGCTCTCCAATTACCATGCAAGAGAGGTGGAGTCTTCAAATTCTACATAACTTCTTACGGCTGGACTTCATGGTCTTTTACTTAATACAAGAAGTCTGAATTAGAATCTGAAGAGAAGCAAACAAAATTCTTCCTCCTCAGTCTTTGCAAGCAGAGGAGTCTAGGTCTGAGTTGCCATCAATGATGACGCTTCTCCAAGGGAAGAAACCTCTAGAGTTGCTCCAACAGGAAACACAACACTGGAGATCACTGTCACAGAGGAAGTATTAGGCATAGGTAACAGACTCAGGTACTGGGATCAATGACACAAGGAGGAAGGGTGAGAGCTAAGGGTTAAAGAGCACAGTGGGGAAGCAACAAGCAAAGGGGTGACACGAACAGGTTTCACAGAGCCCAGAGCCTTCTTACACTACACTATTTTGGCTTCGGTACTGTTACTACCACAGGCATGGAAGGGTTTATAAGATTAGAGCAAACTGCAGGGATTACTGGCACTGGAACTACAGGTACTAAGGGTACTGGGCATAAAGTAGCCTTTGCTACCAGCTTCCTCAAAAATGACATCAAGAGCCTACCTGTAAGACAGAAGGAACGACAGCCCTCCCTTTAATCAAACCCGTCGTTGGTGGCCTACATGGTTTCAGGAGAGTTTGCAGCTCATGCTGGTGTGTGGCAACCACAGGAGGAACTCTAGATTATATCAAACACTGAAAAACTTCTCATACAGATAAGAGTTCTCACTGCTACTGAAATATGCTCTCCAGGGACCCAGCCAAGAGCACATGTATAACTAAAAGTTTCAGTGACAGGCAAACTCGATGAAGAGAGTAAGGTACTATTAAAGTGTCTTCGGCATCATTTTGGGCACTGTCAAGGATGACACTAGAGAAGACTTAACCTTCTTCATCCTCAAAGAATAATCCTGGCAGTGATCAGGAGTCTCTTGGCACATAATCAATCAAGCCCCTCCAAGAAACAGAGATAATGTGGATCTATAGCCAGTCTTGCAATAAACCTGTTGCAGTGTCTACCCTTTGCCCCGCACATATGAAACTCGGGTTTCACATCCACAATGAATACACCAATCTACTATTCACTTCTGAAAGAAAAGGATAAAGGTCAAAGCCTTTGGATAGGTCCAAACAATATATCTTTACTAGCTGCAGTTGAAGACTAAAGGTTAAGACTTTGACAGGAAAATGGGTGTGGCTGTTCCCCACCTATTATTAACTACCTTATCAAAAAATTCAATGGTCATTCAATCTCCACTTTAGTCATTCCTCATTTTAAAGTATGAAATATTTCTACAGTAAAAACATAGGAAGAGCGGATTTTGAAAAATAACCTCAATCAAAAACCTGTGACAATTCACATTCAAACGGAAACTTGATAACAAACCGACAGAAAATAAAAGTTGTGATATGACATAACTCGTCATTAAAAACCCTAAAAACTGTAAATGAAAAGATGTTACAACCTGGATGAAGAGTACCTGAAAAAAATAAACAAATAAACATTGATGCTGATCACCTTGAGCAGAACTGCTGTTGTTGCTTAAGGGTTGAGAACCATGATATTTAGTACTACACATTTTTTTCTTTTCCAGTCTACTGCAACATGATTGATGCCAATGATTATTTGGATTGCATAGTATGCAGACAAAGTAACTATAATTTGCTTTTGCTATTACAAAAGGAAGTGATTGCTTTACAAACTACTGTACATCAATAACTGGTATGAGGCTAAACTCTAGCAAAACCGACAGTATCTGTCATGTACTATACATAATATGCTCTTACTTCAAAATTCATAGTACTGTACACTGGGAGCACTGCTATCATTGTAATATTAAGGGCATAAGTTTTATTCAATCTCTTTTCTTAATTTTTTTTTTTTGTCCATTGATATTATTACATAGACCTCAAGATGAGATAATGCATGCCCAACTACTGTCTCCTCCAAAACCCATATCCCTAGTTCCCAGGTATAGCACAGTCATGTTGACAAATGAAATCTATAAGTTACAAAGTGATTGAAACTTGGTATCAACACATCACGGTAATCCCTTCCTAAATTTGTCTTTTCACATAGAACAAGATGTTAGTCTTCTTTATAGTCAATGTAATAGAGTAAGTCTAGGTTTCTGATAACTCAATTATCAAGGAACTTCCTTTTTACTGTTGATGATTCAGGAATACACTTGTCTGCCAAACCAGAAATGAAATTCATGATGTTTTTAGTGGTCTCTTATCAGGTCATATGGTAAATCTAGTAAATAAGGTACAGTATATCTTTCCCCCTACTACTGTACTTCATTGTTACTATATAATGGTGGAATAAAATTATTTGACTATTCTATGAGAAAAATATTACTAATAAAACATCACATACATACCAGTCAAATCGTTTAATTTTTCTAAAGGCATGGAGCATAGAGATGTCAATTGATGATAAAGGACTAATAGCATCATAAAAAAGTGTAAGAATAATTTTCTAATAAACAACATTGGTTACCATTTTCAATTGAACATTCTTTATCTGTACCAAATTTTTCAGTAGCTTGGAAGTCTGAATCCCATTGGGAGTTGTGTGCACTTTAGACATTAAGCAATATTAATGGTTGAGGTAAAGGAATTATTATATTTAGTAAAGCAATGTACATAACAGAGTTTGGTATGGATTAAAAGTATCACAAATGATTATGTGATTATTGCCATGAAATTGAAGATTTTGAATTGTAAATCTATGATATGCTACTAAGGACATGAATTGCAGTTCATTGCATCTTCAATGATTGACTTCTTAACCCTTTTACCCCCAGGCTATTTGGAAATTTCCAACCCTTAACCCCCAGGGGGTTATTTTTTCCCAGCACATTTTACAGTATATTTTTTTTAAATTGCTCTAACAGCCTTAATTTTTGTCATAGAGGGGTCAGGTTGGTCTCATTCTCTTGGAAAATGCCTGAAATTTCTCGAAAAATTATGAAAAACATGAAAAAAAAAAAATTTATAGCATTTTTTTGCAAGGACGTACCGGTACGTCCATGGGGGTAAAGGGATGGCTTTTGTGAAACGTACCAGTACGTCCTTTTGGGGTAAAAGGGTTAAAGGGGTAATTTTCAATTCATCTTATCAGATTGTCCCATGCATTGGAGATAGCACATGGGATTATAGTCCGATATTAGCTGTTGTACTTTGCCTAAATTAATTCACATTCACAATTCATTTATATTCCACTAAAAGATAAACAAATTTAAAATGTAAGTACTGTAATAATTATGGCAATTCAGTTTTCTATACTTATTCTATCTGAATGTACTGTACTATATTGGTGATTTTGACTGTATTGTACTGTTAGATAGTGCTGTACAGTATTCTATTGAACATTAAGGGGCAGTATCAACTATTTTACATTTCTTTGTAATGTACAGAGGCATTCTAGCTTGTAATTTTCATTGTTACCATATATTATTACCCAACATTACTGTACTGAATTTTTAATGTATATACCAACAAACTACATTTACTATATTAATCCATCTTTCTGAAACATAATACAAAGTATAAAATATAGAAAAAAAAAAAAAAACATATCCTTTCAATCTTGAACCTACATGTCTGATAAACCCTTTTAAATTACCATTTCAAATAATGTGTCGGGCTCTTACCATTCTTCTAAAATCATTAATTGACAATGGTTATAAGAGAGGAACCATACATTTGACAAACAATTGAAGAGGGAGTACTGTAATGAAGGTTTTAATTTCTTGGGAGTTAAAAAAGTGTCTTGTTGGCTTTATAACAAGGATGACAAATCACAGACTGAAAGGACAACAGCAAAGATTTCCTTTAGCAGGCAGCTTTCAATGAATTTTCTTCAAGCACAAAAACCTTTACTGTCCTACACCATCATTAAACTATTGTCCAAGTTGGTTTAATCAGACCAGGGAGTCACAACATAGACTCTCTTATACAGCTGACCAGAAGGGTTCACTTTTGACAAAAATCTATGTCATTCAATCAAAATTTGAAAGTTAGATTGAATAAATTGCAAATGAAGACTGACTTAATTTAATCTATTGATTTGACTTGCAAATTGCAATAATATTCCTTATCCAGTACACTACTTGGTTTCTCTTAGTACAGAAACTGACTTACATGCAATTTGTATAAGAGTCAAATCATGAATAGGTCTTGCCATTACACCTAAAATTCAAAACAATATAGAATATATGACCTAACAAATAACTACATGAGCCATTAAAAAACTTGTACATACCATATTATTTCCACACACCCTATAATTAGGGTAATAAATGCAAAGAGCAACAGAAGTATTTCCATTGTTACAGGAAACTGTTCAGCACTTCAAAAGAATAAATTTCCACATTCCTTTGCATGTCTAAGCACCTCAAACTTGATCAAAAACACATGGTTATGCTCAATATACATATACAACTCCCATACAGCACAGGTAATATTTGAAAACTGAACATTCAAACTTGGGGCAATCTTATCAACGTTATCACGCAACACAATGGGCTCAAAGCTAACAGCCAATCAGATAAAAAGGTTTGAAAATTACTCTTTAAATTGATACCCTACAATATTCAAGTCTTCAGGATATTGATAAGAAATGAATCGGAGATTAGTTTTGATAAGAAGACAAAAGAAAAGATCTCAAAGGAGTTAGATGTGAAACACTTGTGTTTTAGACATGAAATGAGCCCTCTCCACTCTCTTCAATGCTGTACCTGAACTACCATCATTGTTAGGTTTTCACTTGCCACCATTTCCATGATATCTGAGCTTTTTATACATACATACATATATCAAGGCACTAAACCCATTTTGGGGGGTAGCCGACATCCAACAAATGAAAAAAAGGGACCTTTCCTCTCTATGTTCCTCCCAGCCTGACGAGGGATTGACCGAGTTCGGCTGGTACTGCTAGGATTCCACAGCCTACCCTCCCCCATTATCCACCACAGATGGAGCTTCATAACACTGAATCCCCTACTGCTGCTACCTCCAGCTTTTTATATTTAATATTTTTCTAACAAATTTCTCTGAATCTTTCCTCAAGTTTCCTATAAGAATCATAGAGTATGGAAGTCTTTCCTATCTCTACTAATGGGACACTTTTATATTGTAATAGTCACATAATCTATTTCTATTTTAATAATGCTTTCTTAAAATGCTGCTTGACAGTCCAGTGTCTCTCAAAACTAAGAAAATCCTCTACTTCCAATGTGTTAAACTATTTATTAATCGTAATTTTTATAGTTTATAATGAAAAATATATTTCAATATTACTGTTATTAAAATACTTAATTTTAATTGTTCATTATTTCTCCAGTAGTTTACTTCCTTCTTTCCTTTCCTCACTGGGCTATTTTTCCCTGCTGGAACCCTTGGGCTAATAGCATCTTGCTTTTCCAACATGGGTTGTAGTTAGCTAATAATAATAATATCAATCATAATAATAATAATAATAATAATAATAATAATAATGAGTTTTTATTGACATTTTCTGTTATTTTCAGTTGAGACACTTATGGTAGGAGAACTAACAAGTGATACTCATAATACAAAATTTTTCATTACTGTATTTTCATTTAATACTGTAATTTCATGTCAAAGGCTATTCATTATGAAATTAATGTGCATGATAACTATCATATAATAACCATTAGCCAATTTCATTACTGAAAATCTGAATCGTCAAATTATTTTGCAGTAACAAGTATCAAGTATTTTTCACTAACAAATAAAAAAAATAATATTAATTTTCAAGGTTAGTAAACCAAATGAACAATACAAAACAAAGACACAAGTTTCATGAGAACAGCCCCATGAACTTCAAGAGAATACAAATATAATCTCTACTATACGAGAGAGAGAGAGAGAGAGAGAGAGAGAGAGAGAGAGAGAGAGAGAGAGAGAGAGATTTGCTGACTCATGCTGAAATTTAAATGGTGTCATACAATTTGAATATATGAATAAAAAAGGTTGCTTTCAAATTCAAGTGCATATACTACCATCATTCCTGTAATTGAAATTTCATTAGCAAAGAATAAAGTAGCTCTAAATATATTAGTGATAGACATGTAATACAAATTAGGAAAGGATAATCTTACAAATATAAGAAATTAAGTTATCAGCATCATTTGGTCACCCATAAAACAAAAGCAAAAAATTATACTAAGCCTATTAAAATTTCTGAAATAAAAATCATATTATGTTCTACATTATGCATTACAATATTCATATACCTGAAATTCAAAATACATTACCTGATAACAATAAATAAATAAACAAGTATATATATATATATATATATATATATATATATATATATATATATATATATATATATATATATATATATATATATATATAAAATGCTACAACAGGGGAATTACCATACAAAAAGCACAAATGTGGTATCCTGTCTGAAAATACTATTGAGCATATCCAGACTGAACACATGTAATGAGATGAAAATTTCGCAAACTCTTGTCTTATTACTTTCAGACTTAATTAACATCTAATAACTCGGTTTGATTTAGTTTTGTAAAATTCCATAATCAAATGTAAAGTTTAAATGCAATAAATTCCAATAAATAATACGCTAATAAAAATGTTATTTTCCTTAGTAAAATAAATTTTTGAATATACTTACCCGATGATCATATAGCTGCATCCCTGCTGCTCGACAGAAAAAACCTACGGGCGGAATACGCCAGCGATCGCTATACAGGGGGGGGTGTACATCAAAAGCGCCATCTGTCAAGTACTCGATGTCAACAAAGAACCAATTTTCTCCTCTGTCCACTGGGTCTCTATTGGGGAGGAAGGGTGGGTCCTTTAATTTATGATCATCAGGTAAGTATATTCAAAAATTTATTTTACTAAGGAAAATAACATTTTTCAACATTAAACTTACCCGATGATCATATAGCTGATTCACACCCAGGGGGGTGGGTAGAGACCAGCATTACATGTTGACATTATTATGAGCTAAGTATTCCGTATTTCATTTTAGCAGTTATTCAAAATAACAAGCATAAAATAAATAAGTACCTGGTAAGGAAGACGACTTGAACAATTACTCTGCCTTTTTAAGTACGTCTTCCTTACTGAGCCTCGCGATCCTCATAGGATGCTGAGCGACTCCTAGGAGCTGAAGTATGAAGGGTTGCAACCCATACTAAAGGTCCTCATCAAAACCTCTAATCTAGGCGCTTCTCAAGAAATGATTTTGACCACCCGCCAAATCAAGTAGGATGCGAAAGGCTTCTTAGCCTTCTGGACAACCCAAAAATATTTCAAGAGAAAGATTAAAAAGGTTCTGGAATTAGGGAATTGTAGTGGTGGAGCCCCCACCACTACTGCACTCGTTGCTACGAATGGTCCCAGAGTGTAGCAGTTCTCGTAAAGAGACTGGACATTCTTAAGATAAAAGACGCGAACACTGATTTGCTTTTCCAATAGGTTGCGTCGAATATACTTTGCAGAGATCTATTTTGTTCAAAGGCCACGGAAGTTGTGACAGCTCTAACTTCGTGTGTCCTTACCTTCAGCCAAGCTTGGTCTTCCTCATTCAGAAGGGAATGAGCTTCTCGTATTAACAGTCTGATAAAATAGGATAAAGAATTCTCTGACATAGGCAAAGATGGATTCTTAACTGAACACCATAAAGCTTCAGACGGGCCTCGTAAAGGTTTTTAAATAGAACTTAAGAGCTCTTACAGGACATAATACTCTTTCTAGTTCCTTTCCAACCATACGATAAGTTTGGAATATCGAACGATATTGGTCAAGGCCGAGAAGGCAGCTCGTGTTTGGCTAGAAAACCAAGTTGTAGAACATGTAGCCGTTTCGGATGAGAATCTGATGTTCCTGCTGAAGGCATGAATCTCCCTGACTCTTTAGCCGTGGTTAAGCAAATCAGGAAAAGAGTCTTAAAGGTGAGATCTTTCAGGGAGGCTGATTGAAGTGGTTCGAACCTGTCTGACATAAGGAATCTTAGAACCACGTCTAAATTCCAACCAGGTGTAACCAAACGACGCTCCTTCGTGGTCTCAAAAGACTTAAGGAGGTCCTGTAGATCTTTATTGTTGGAAAGATCTAAGCCTCTGTGACGGAAGACTGATGCCAACATGCTTCTGTAACCCTTGATAGTGGGAGCTGAAAGATATCGTTCTTTCCTCAGATATAAGAGGAAGTCAGCTATTTGAGTTACAGAGGTACTGGTCGAGGATACGGATACTGACTTGCACCAGTTTCGGAAGATTTCCCACTTCGATTGGTAGACTCTAAGGGTGGATGTTCTCCTTGCTCTAGCAATCGCTCTGGTTGCCTCCTTCGAAAAATCTCTAGTTCTCGAGAGTCTTTTGATAATCTGAAGGCAGTCAGACGAAGAGCGTGGAGGCCTTGGAGTACCTTCTTTAATCGTGGCAGACGTAGCAGGTCCACCCTTAGGGGAAGTGTTCTGGGAACGTCTACTAGCCATCGAAGTACCTCGGTGAGTTATTCTCTCACGGGCCAGAGGGAAGCAACTAGCGTCAACTTTGTCCCTTCGTGAGAGGCGAACTTCTGCAGTACCTTGTTGACAATCTAGAACGGAGGGAATGCATATAGATCTAGATGTGACCAATCTAGTAGAAAGGCATCTATATGAACTACTGCTGGGTCCGGGATAGGTGAGCAAAGTATTGGGAGCCTCTAGGTCATCGAGGTTGCGAAGAGATCTATGGTTGGCTGGCCCCAGGTGGCCCAAAGTCTCTTGCATACATCCTTGTGGAGGGTCCAAAATGTTGGAATTATTTGTCCCTTCCTACTGAGACAATCTGCTATGACATTCAAGTTGCCTTGGATGAACCTCGTTACTAGTGAAAAGTCTAGACCTGTTGAACAGGAGAGGAGGTCTCTTGCGAACTCGTACCATGTCAGAGAGTAGGTCCCTCCTTGCTTGGAGATGTACGTCAAAGCAGGGTGTTGACCGTGTTCACCTCCTTTTGCCTTGAAGGAGAGACCTGAAGCTTTTCCAGGTCAGACGAACTGCCAGAAGCTTCTTGCAGTTGAAATGCATTGTCCTTTGACTCGAGTTCCATAATCCCGAGCATTCCCTACCGCCTAATGTCGCACCCCAGCCTACGTCCGATGCGTCCGAGAAGAGAACGTGGTTGGGAGTCTGAACAGTCAGGGGAAGACCCTATCAAAGGTTGATAAAGTCCTTTCACCAAGTCAGACCAGACTTTATCTTTCCGGAAACCGGCATCGAGACCGCTTCTAGCGTCTAGTCCTTTTCCAGTGAAAAGCTAGATGAAACAGAAGAGGACGGAGGTGTAGTCTTCCAAGTGACACAAATTGAACCACGGATGACAGTGTCCTAACCAGACTCATCCACAGCCTGACAGGGCAGTGTTCCTTCTTCAGCATCTTCTGGATGGATAGCAGGGCTGGGGGTTGATCGTCTTCTTCAGCAATGTCCTCATCCGAAACTGATGAGGAAACGGCAACGGAGTGGGCAACGTCTGACTCGCTGAATCCGGTCGCACTGGTGGATGCGTGACGGAGCCGGACACAAGATCATGGTACTGCTGCACAGTCTGTGAACTGTCAACCATGGGGACGCGAGGAAGTACAGCGTCAACCAGAAACTGTGTAGACTGTCTCGGTTGTGCAGTCAACCCCCTACAGGGTTGCTGAGGTTGCCTCACTGCGTCACAACAAGTCACCTCTGCTGGTTGTTGAACGTCTTCCAAGTGACACACTGAACGTCCACAACCACCTCCGAGAGTCGCTTAACGTCAACGTGCGACTGGCAACCCACACTGGGTCGCACCGGTGGAGGAACCATCTCAAATGGCGGACGTGAGTAGGATACCTCAGCGTCAACAGGGCGTACAACCAACCGGTAGGAAGGTTGTTGGCTAGAAGGTTCTTCTCCGTAAAAAATCCTCTAACAAGGACACAAGCTTGGACTGCATGTCTTGCAACAAAGCCCATTAGGGTCTATGGGAGCAGGTGTGGCAACAGACGGGGTTAGCGACTGAAGCAGAACCATTTACCATCCCTGGAAGCCTTGTTATGCTTAAATTAAAGTCCATAGGAGGCTAAGCAGCTTAAGGCTCCTCTCCAAATGACAGAGTCCTCAAAGGAATATCAGAAGGAGGGAGAACAGCACTTTCTCATTTACAGGAACCATGTCCGAGAAAAGCTAGGTTATCTCAGTGAGGGTCTCACTGGTGCAAAGGCAGCAGACCAAAAGGCAACGTTTATGTAACTGCTTGACAGTCTGTGAACTGTCAAAAACTGAACTGTCAACCACAACAGGTGCGTGAGGACATACAGCACTGGTGCATTAGCAGCAGACCAGAAGGCAACGTTATGTAACTGCTTGACAGTCTGTGAACTGTCAAAAACTGAACTGTCAACCAAAACAGGTGCGTGAGGACATACAGCACTGGTGCATTAGTAGCAGACCAGAAGGCAACGTCATGTAACTGCTTGACAGTCTGTGAGCTGGCAACAACCAAAGCTGTGTGGAGAAGCCTCAACTCCTGACTGACTAGTCTGCTGCGGGCGAGTGGCGTTAACCACAGTGGGTTGCGGAGGCTGACACACCGTGTCAAAACACGGCAGCTTGTGGTAGCTCACGCACGGCAACGGAGTGCTCCGTGTGTCTGTGGGAGTCAGCATGCGTCTGGCAGGGTCGACAGCGCATGGGTGGAGGAGCTCTCACAACAAGAGTGTGGGAGCAGGCAGCCATGCTGGGCGCACAACCGTGGCAGGTTGTAGGCAAACGGGTGCATCGTCAACCTTCTCCGCAGTCGGAGTGTGGGAGCAAACAACAACCAAAGCGGAGTGGTGGTGCGTGGTGGGGACTGCCGTGGGTTGCGGAAACTAACGCATCGCGTCAAAACACGGCAGCTTGACTCCACCTTCCCACTGCTGATGCGGTAGCTCACGCATGTTAACGGAGGGAGCCGCACGTCGGCTAACGTTAACATGCGTCTGGCAGGGTCGATTGCGCATCGGAGGTGGAGCTCTCCGCAGCCAGAGTGTGGGAGCAGGCAGCCTCAGCGTGAGCTGGGTGCACAACAGTGGCAGGTTGTAGGCTAACGAGAGCAGTGTCAACCTTCTCCGTACGAAACTCCTGCATAACCGCAGCTAACTGAGTCTGCATAGACTGCAGTAAAGACCACTTAGGGTCTACAAAAAACGGCAACAGACGGAGCTACTGTCCGTCGTGACTGAGGGTCTAAAACAGCTGGTGCGGCAACAGACGGAGTTACTGCCTGTTGCGGTACCACCTTGCCTCTCTTGGGAGGTGTGCAGTCGTCGGATGACTGCAGCGAGTCCGAACTGACCCAGTGGCTACACCTAGGCCGTTGGACTTGCGCGGAAGGGACCGACTTGCACTTAAAAGCTGCAAGATTTGGTCCATGGTTTCTTACGAGAAACCTCTTCCGCAGACGAGGAATAAATGGGCTCTCTCGTCTTTGTGTGGGTGGGGCGATCACGTCGGCAAACGTGTGTAGATACGCCCGAAACCACGGAGGGAAAAATGTCTGTTCGTCGATCAAGGCCTGTGGAACCCATAAGTCGTTCGACATTACTTCTCCCCTGGGCTTGGGAGCTTGTAAGAGGTCCCGGACTAGGTGAACAACTGGCACGAACAGACGAACCCTCAGACGCAACACTGTAACACTTTGCGCATATCACTTTATCACTTTTGATTTTCTGTTTGCACTTATTTCACTGAAATCGAAACTTTAACTGATTTCTACCTGAAACACGCAATCCTATCCTTCATTAAAAGGTAGTCATTGCGAAAACAGTTTTACAATGCAACAGAAAAACATAAATAAAGATAAAGAATTCAGTGGCTGGAAAAGAGACTAAACACTAGATCAAATAAACTACGTTTACAATCTCTCACCGCATAAAGCCTGGGAACAAGAATAAAACCCTAGAAACGTTTTACCTTCTTCCCCTACAGCGACTAGGGAGAAGAGTAAAAAACGAGAACAACGTTACCCGCTTGAACGAAACGTTTATTCTCCTCTCTCTCCCTCCGTCTCTATCTCTCTCTCTCTTCTCTCTTGAATTAGCACCTGAGAGAAGAGCCCAATTATATATCGTTAAAACATGTTATTTGCTAAAGGAAAAAACTGAAAGGTTTCCCAAATAAAAAGTACCTTTATTCAGAATTTAAACTCTTTAAACTAAGAAAGAATGAACGAAACGCTAGAATCGGTTTACTCTTACTGCAAAGTGAAACCGTGAAACACTCTCTCTCTATCGTAACGATAGAGCGCAAGTTGAACGTTCTGAACGTCAACAACTGCGGAGACTAAAAACTAAACGTTAGTTCATCTTTGAAAACAGTACGAGACTATCAAAAGAAATTCTTCCATAAAACATTAAAATCAAAAAAGTATTAAATTCTTTAAAGGTTAAATACGATAAAACGGGCTCAATGTTAATTAACTTCGGTTCCAAGTTAGGACCGCCTACTATTAGGAAAGGTCGCATATAAACAAACATAAAACTTTACCAAAAACCTAAACACACTTCCGTCTAAGGGAAGGGTCGGCCATTTAAAAGTGAAAGAGTCCATACTCTCTTCGTCACCATAATTAAATCTATCGAAAACGAATTCAAGTTTTGAAATGAAGATAAAACCCCTGCATAGCAAAAGCTCAAAACTGGAATAGTGTACTTCACCAAATCGTTGTGAAAACAAATCCAGTTATGGACGGCGTATTTAGTAGGTCCTGCCATTGGCACGACAGAGGAAAAATTGGTTCTTTGTTGACATCGAGTACTTGAGTACTTGACAGATGGCGCTTTTGATGTACACCCCCACCTGTATAGCGATCGCTGGCGTATTCCGCCCGTAGGTTTTTTCTGTCGAGCAGCAGGGATGCAGCTATATGATCATCGGGTAAGTTTAATGTTGAAAAAAATATAATCAAGTAATCAATAAGGACAAATTTCTGTCTAAACCACACAACAATATGAAAAGGCAAAGTTCAAAGCAGAACTTCTGTATTCTAAAAACATAAGAACAAAGAGAGGAGTGGTATCAACTTACCGAGAACTTATAGCGATACCGCCAGGGGCTGGCGTCGAGGATACCTTTTTAACCTTCGCTTGCAAAGGCACGGAATTTTTCTTGGTTACTATGTTATTGTTAGAAGTTGATGATTTCACAGGAGCTGAATTCTTTCTTCGCACGGAAACAGTTTCGGGAAGACTGTCAAAACCCTTACCTAGAACACTAGAAAGAAACAAAACTCACTTTAAGACCCAAATTGAATAAGTGGAAGATCAATTCTACAGTTAAATCTAATTATATAGTAAGTATAGTACAGTATAGTTTAGTGGAAAATAAGCCCATAAATCTTTTAATATATATCTGCAGCAATTCAAGTCTCCAGAATGTTTTAAAATAAAGAAATTTTTCAAAAATCTTTAGCTATATTTCTGCAACCATTTAAGTCTTCAAAGTGTTCTAAAATAAAATATAATGAAAATTTTTTACAAAAACCATAATCAGTATTAGCTATATATTATTAGCATACTGTTGTTGATACATACATATACCAAAGGCACTTCCCCCAATTTTGGGGGGTAGCCGACATCAACAATGAAACAATAAACGCATTGAAAATGAGGATATTTGCCAGAATACTGTATATGTTGAAAGAGAATTCTGGATTCGTCTCCTCTTTCAAATTTACAGATATGTATTGAAGGTATCATTACTTATTCAAAATTTACTGCAACTTAATATTCAATATACAATACAGTTCAGCATAGAATGTCCTTTAAATATTCAATACAAAATAATTTTTATTCAAATTTCCTCTGCAGCCAAATTACTTGTGATTTGTTATCATTAATATTATTACAACTTTACTGTCATTAAAAAGAATAATTATCTTTGTATGTCAACTTTACAGTATATAAAAACTAGACATCTAAGCATTGGTTAAAATCACAAAGAAAGAACTCGTGCATCCTCTTATTTCTTCACGAGAGGTCAAAATGGACCAGCTTAAGATCATACGAACTTTCCGCAGCGAAAGAGCCCAGCACTAGTAAAAGAATCAAGTTAGGGAACGTAGACAGTCGGGTAGGAAGAGCAAAGTAAACAAAATTAGATAAAGAAATGGAAGTTTAAATACCCTTTACCAAAAAATATTCTAATACCTCTTTGAGCTTCCATTGTGAACAAAACTCCTATCCTGAATGTCATTATACTTGCAAAAACATGAAATTTTCAAGGACAGATTTTCTCTTTCCATTTTCAATACAAATTTAATGTATACATTAGGATGATGTATTAGGAGAGATCTTATATTCTAAAGATAAAGACAGGTAAAATTTGACCTGTAGTTGCAAAGGGCCAAATCTAGTACATATCCTAGGAACTTATGTATTAGATTTCAGATAAAATTTAACAAAAGCATTTAGTGCTGTGATAGAAGCAATATTATCATTACTATTACTAAGCAAGCTACAACCCTATTTGGAAAGGCTGGATGCTATAAGCCAAAGGGCTCCAACAGGGAAAAATAGCCCAGTGAGGAGAGGAAATAAGGAAATGAATAAACTAGGATTGAAAAACTAGAATATTATAAGCCCAAGGACCCCAAAAGGGAAAAATAGCCCATTGAGGAAAGAAAACAAGGAAACTATAGTATACTGTATATGAGAAGTAATGAACAAATATAAATTATCTCAAGATAAGTAACAACATTAAAATAGATGTCATATATAAACTATAAAGAGACTCATGTCAGCCTGTTCAATATATAAACATATGATGCAAGTCTAAACTTCTGAAGTTCCACCAATTCAGTTGTTCGATTAGGAAGATCATTCCACAATCTGGTGAAAGCCAGAATAAAACTTTTAGAATATTTCGCATAGTCTTATGATGGAGAAGCCATAGAACTAACTGCATACCTAAGAATACATACAAAATGCTACATTCCGGGAAGATCCGAATGCAAAGGATGGTCCGAATTATGAAAAATCTTAGGCAACATGCATAAAGAACTAACTATATGACGGTGCCAGAGATTAATATAAAACCAGGAATAAAAATTCAATCGAGGGCAAGTTTTTGTCAATAAAATCAAGATGAGAGTCAGAAGCTAAAAACCACACAGGAGAACAATACTTGAAACAAGATAGAATGAAAGAAATAAAATATTTCTTCAAAATATGTTGACCACCATTTATATTGAAAGACTTCATCAATAGGACAATTTTTGTGCAATGGAAGAAGACTGAATTTGTTTCTCAAAAGTGAATCCGATATAAAATAAAATTATACATAAAATTTTTAAGTCATATGAAACATAATGAATGCAGCCCTGACTATAGAGGAACCACAGTCCTCGACCTACTTATAATCATATTTACTTTGAATGCTAAGGATACGTAGGGTCTTATCTTTCTGACTCTCAAGTCTAACCTTACATGCCCATGCTCGTCTTGGAGCATTATCATAATCATTAATGATCATCAGTCTTCGTAGAAAAAAAAAAATGCCTGTCTTCTTTGTAATTTCTGTCAGACGTAAATTATATGACCCTTCCCTACAATAGGTTTACTCTTCCGAAGAGGATTTCTCATGGCCTACAGTAGACAGGGCTCAGAGCAAGGTCTTTTTTATTCCTTGTAAGATGGAGAATGTACAAAATCTAATGAAGCTTGATGATAGGAGGAATACATTTGTGTCCTGACGATGAATAGTGCACAAATAAACCCAACATTTTCCACTTTTTGTATCACATAATAATTTGATACTGTACGCAGCATGCACACTTGTCTTAGCGGTGCCAAGACAAAATAAAATAGTTTTCAAGGTAATGTTCTTAAATGTCACCTGTTCCAGAGATTCAAATAAAGATGGCTCCAATGCCAAAGAACCAGAGAAATGTACTGGTTTCAAAGGTCTTAAGACTTTAAGAGGTATCTTCTCAAAATTTTATCAAACATGACTTATTTCCCTACATGAGTCAGTTCCCCTTTTCTGCACTCAAATACTTGAGATGGGGCAGCTTTCAATCTTTGAATGGATTACAAAAAATTTTCCCAAGTATCTCAAAGAAATTTCAACACCTAAAATGACTGCAGATCTGAGTAATACTTCAATTAAAATCAAATCTTGAAGCTTCAAGTTACAATACAGTTGTTTGACTTTTTCATTTGCTTAAGACTGGCATTAAGAGAATGATCTTTGCAATTGAGTTCTCCCATGAAACTGTGAGGGTGTCACTTGCCTACAATACCTCATCCGGAGAAGAGGCGAAGTACTCTAGTTAATATGCTTTTACTGTATCTTAAAACTTTGAGTCTAGAATGAAAGATGTTCTCAAGCCTATATTTAATGGCTAAATTATATCCATATGGATAAAGAAAATCTATTTCTTTTATATTTAGACACTTTTCAAGATAATCTGACATCTTTGTTTGGAGGCTTCTTTACCAAGTTAGAGAGTCTGACAAGGGAGTCCCTACAATCTTCATAACCTTTTGCAGACAGTCAGTGGGTGTGATGATTTTGCTAGATCAGCTTTCCACATGCTGATGGAGTCTGCTAAACTATCATGAGGGAGAGGGGACCTGGAAATTGCTCCAGTGCTAGAAAGAATGCTTTTAATTCCAGCAGATTTATGTGGAGATTTTTCTTATCTGTTGAGTAAAACGATGCCCTTATATTCATTAAATGCAATTTCAAAAGTTCTCTTTGGGGTTGGAAAACAAGCAAATGTATGGAGCATGAGGAAGGAACGGGAATTTCTATTTGGTCTGACTTTCTTACCACATGTATAGATCCAAACAAACCAGTTGAGGAATAGGATAAGAAGGTTGTCAGTATTTGATCAAATATAGCATCACCTGTTCATCTACCACTAAAATTACTTTAATCTGCATCTGCTGTGAAGAATCGGTTTTTCCTATGAATAAGAAGTCCTGCTATAACAAAAATACCAGGTCCTTTTAAACTAATGGGTACAGAATCTGGGACACAGTATGGAGGTCAATTCTAAAGTACAGTATATGGACTTTTTAGTACAATACTTATTCCAGTTAAAGCTGAGAATACGATATTGGCACAGATTGAGGGGTATTTTTGATGACTCCAAGACTCCTAAGACATGATAAAACCGTCATATGGGTACCTTAACAGTCTGATTACTCTCCTTTGGCCTCATATGTCAAACAGGGAAAGGAATCTGGTAATTAACAGAGTCTGTTATGAAAATAAAACATTAGGAATCTGCTTAGACAGACTTTTCTCTGCCATATATACCAAAGAAAGATCACAGTACATATATGCACTGGTATCTGAAAATAAGTATCTCTCAGAGCCACAGATGCAAAGAAGCTACTACCTCCATCACCTGAAGTGGTGCTATCTGTACATAATGATCTTGAGGTCTGAGGTTAATAATGGGTCTCCATTTCTCACAGGTCACAGGTGATAAAAACAAGCTACCGTAAAAACTCTAAAGTTCCCTTTCCTCCTTTTACTTTAACTATTTTAAGTTTAATCAACAAGGGCCTCACCCCATCTTTCATAAAAGTAACCTGTAACCATTTCTTAAAGCTATTGCTACCTTAGAGTTTATTCTTATTTGTTCCCAATTGGGCCAGAATTTCTGGGAACAGGACCCCACTGCATGACAAATTTGGATAGAGATCTTTACCTCTTCCCTCTAACAGAGATAAGATTTTCTGAAAATACCTCAATCCTTTCCCATGAAGGAAGGAAGCATATTACCCTTTCAGATACCAACCTCTTTGAAATAGAAAAACATAAACTATTGACCGAGGTCCCACTAAACGTGGGGTTGCCTAAATCTGGGGTAGATGGTCCTGAAGGAAGCTTAAAAGTCTTTATTTTAAAACCACAATCCTCAAGTCTGGTAAACGGGAGAAGGTATTAAGTTTCCCAATGACCCATGTCTGGAGTTCTCAAAACCTTTAAATCCAAGAAGCCAAAAGCATACTTATAGTGTTTACCTAAGGACAATGTTGGCCAATGCATACAAAACTGAGTGCATTATATCACTAATGAGGAGCCATTCTTTAGAAGTTACTATTCTTCTGGAATTGTGTTAATCCTCAGGGTTCTTTAAGCTAATTTTTAGGAATTTACATGTCCATACAAAAACTTCTCACTGGAATCTACTTTCATTGTAGTAAGAGCCATGTAAGATTTTGGTACAGTAATGACAAAGCAATGTTTCCTGATAAGCTCCCGATCCCTTGGCAAGGCTGTCTAGCCAAAGCACAACCACCAACCCACTTACAGTACAGTCTAAGACTTGCATCTGGTAGTGGAAGTAAGTGTGGGGTTGTTATACTGCAGCTATTTCTCCACCAAGCACTCCTTGATATCATCAATAAATTTGGCACAAGCCACTATAATCAAGAAGTTCAAAGCACATGGTAAAGCCATAAATTTTTTGTCAGAAAGACTTAAACTGTCTCAAAGGAAAGGGTTTGCAAAAATGAAGTAATCAATATCCTCAAACAAAACAACTTTATGACCTCAAAGTCTGTTTATAGCAAGAGACTGCAGAACTCAACTTTAAAAAAGGTTTTAAAGCAATTCCACTATCATCTGAAAAAAGTTCAGATTCAGAAGTGATCAGTAAAAAAACATCTTAATTCCACAAACAACCTAGGAGAGAGCAATGCTGGCACCAAGAGATACAGTACTCAATCAGTTCCAAGTGTCTTCTCTTGCAGACAGGAATACCATTAAAGGTTGGTGGCCTGAAATAAAAGTAACACTTTAATTACTGAAAGATGTCCATCTGCGACCACGCTACAGCATCACTTTGCTGCATTTCTAGGTCTTGAGAATCACTTGCAGTGACACTCATGAAATGTGTACCCTAGAAAAGTTACTGTAATGCAGTTTACTATATTAAAACTAAAGTGAGCAACTCACACTATATTGAAGGAAAATTAGGAGGTAGATGTTGCTGCCGTCGGTTACTCCGATAACGAGACTTCTGAAACCCTTAGAGGCCTCAGAAAAGAACAACACCTTCACTTGCTACTTAAGTTTTTTTATACCCCAATTTACAAATGGTACGTGGGGTGTCTTTCCCCCTAAAACCATGGCACTGCTTAGCTTAGACTCAATAGCGATGCTATGCCTTGCTTCCAAAATTAATACATAATTTTTATTGACAAATGTTACTGCTGCATATGTACAGTAATTGAATTAAAGTACATAAATAAGAAGACCCAAGTCAAAGCAGAACAAGACTATCTAAACATACAAAATAAAAAATATGCATAATTTGCATAGGTAGAATACACTACGTGTACTATACAAAAATTACAAACAAACTCATTTCAAGCAGATCAATAGCTTTAACCACTATGAATACCTATCATTGAAGAGAGATGCGAAGCATAAGTGAAACTACTTCACTGAAATACCTTTACTTAACAATAGTCTAACAGTGAGCATTGGCTGATTAAAAAGTATATGCATGATTAGACCTGACCAATGCAGCACCTCTAGACAGTGACCAGTTAAAGGTTGCTAATGAATGGCAAACGCAAGGGCCAGTGACAATACTCTAAAGGCTGACCCTAAAATATACATCGGATCAGCACCCAAGACTATCTCCACCCAAGTTAGGACCATGGAGGGCCAGGCAATGGCTGCTAGTGACTCGCCAGGTGGACCTATAGGCACCCAAAAAGCCCAGGTAGGGACGTTTCCTATAGGACACCACAGTCAAAATTGAAGAAATATTACCAAAATATACAAAATCATAAACATAAAAGGTAAAGTATAGAAGATCATCTTGTTGACTGGTTGGAAAATGAGTGCACAAAATAGTTGAGTTCTAATAACAGACAAGAAAAAGACTTGGCCACCAAGAGAGTTAGGTACTTCCAATGCATGCCTGGTGGGAGGATTGTGTTCTGCATTCTGTAGTGTGTCTACAGAAGTGTTAATCACACATGATTACTTATATAAACTGATAAGATTTGTAGGAAGAAAGAATTCTAATCACAATGTACACAAAATGCTTAAAGTAAAACATTCTCATTTACTGTATACTGTACTAATATAGTATCTAACACAAAGTTACACAAATTAATATAATAAACTTTAAGTCAAAAGATTATTTACATAAATAGTGTACTACAGTATAGTTAAAACACACTATAAACTCACCTTATCAGTTTACCAGGTGCAGACGCTTTTCGTGTTGTAGCATTAACAGCAGTATTAACTCTTGTTGGTCTGATGGGACCAGTTCGTACAGATCTTGTTTGCTTTGTTGATGAAACAGGAGTTCCTGGAGCACGCACAGATTTAGCTGCAGTTTCTCTCTGAGATAGGGGTACTGTTCCTGGAGCACGTCCAACTGATGAACTTATACCTCCATTGGCACTACTGCTGTTTCCTCCACCCCTGAAAATATTATCTTTGTCATTCTAACATCACTTGGCATATTCTAAACCTTGTCTTACATCTATGAAAATTACAGTATTAATTGCTTACCCTCTGGAAAGGAGAGGAAATACATAAAGGTTACAATTACTTAATCTGTCAATATATTTCAACCTAATTGTAATCACCGCTCCTCCCCTTACATAATTTAAAATTACCTAACACAAACAAAGTGGATATGACCAGTGTGCTTACAATAATACAAAATCAGCATGAAACAGTAATCTCATCACTTTTTTAAGTGTAAATTCAAACAAAGATACAATATATGGATAAACGTACAGTTTATATAAAGAAATAGAAAGCAGATCCCAAAATTTAAATTGGAACTCTACATGAAAACCATTACCCTGAGAGAATAGGCCATTAAAAATGGTTTTGTAACATACTAAGGAATTCAGGACATCAGAATGTGAACTTAAAACATGTTAAAGTACAGTATTTACATCTGTGATGACCTTGTAAAACCTACTTGAATTACTTTTCATAATATCTAAGACTGTAACATGGTACAACCTCTCTATCAATTACAACCATCCGTTCATATGACACTACCTCTGAAAATGTAAAAAGAGAGAGAGAGAGAGAGAGAGAGAGAGAGAGAGAGAGAGAGAGAGAGAGAGAGAGAGAGAGAGAGAGAGAGAGTGCGCGCATCAAGTTTTGCCTAATTCAACGTACTTCCTTTGCCATAAGAACCTTCGTCCATCTTTTCACTAGCCTATATGCTTTTATTAACCAAGCTAAGTATAAAATATCTAGCTCTTTTAAATTTCATGATACAGAGTACCTCTTGTAAGACCATTTATAATATTCAACTTTATACTAGAACTCACATGACCACTTCCTAGACTAAGTACTCCCCTTTCATTCTATTGCTGTTACCATAAAACTATTTGATTACAGGTAGTGACTTTTCAATTGGGGTTTTCAATTACCTATTCTTGCTTTCACTTTTAAATCATGCAAATATTTTTAACGTGTTCCTCTGATTTTCCTGGTGACAACAGATTATCTCCATACAGTAATTGTGAGGATTCCCTTCTTACCGGAACTTCCATTACCAAAACATCTTTGGGTGTAAGCCAGTACATGTCCTTACCCACAAGGCATGGATGAGAGTTCATACAAACAAAATAGTGAAATACTATGCATATGCTCTGATTGGCTTAATGAAAATATTTTATGTTGACAGGGCGAAGGATTAGGAGTGTCAAGAAACTGATTTACCTGACTTAGGCCAAGAGAATCAAACTTGGCCTAGATTCTATTTCCATAGAATTCACCTAAGTGATTATGTGAGTGCATCATGATGTAAGCCTTAGCAAGTGGGAATTCACTAAGCATTCTACGGGTAAATGTTTTTAGGTTGTGTACCCGTATATGTGCTTATGGTACCACTTCTTGCTAAACGGCCAAATGCTGACCACTAAGCTAGAGATATTAGACTGCCTTGATGAAGTGTTGTCTAGAGATAGACATTGACCATTAGGGCTTGCTGAATACAAACCAACAGGACATTCTCTACTCGACGGTGAAACTGTGGTTATAGACATCCACAAAATTGCAAATGGAATCAGAAGTACAGTACAGTACCTCTGTTACAGTAATATCATCCATAGCATGAGAAAGAGAAAATCTTTCATGTTTTTAAGGTAGGCATTTCATTTGATTTTAATCTATATAAAACTGCCCTATCATTACGAATACTGACACACTCGTACATCCATGGTGAAAAAAAAAAAAAAAAAAAAAAAAAAAAAAAACGGGACTAAGGAAGCAGGGTACACACTTCATATATTCCATACAGTGTGGGAATGAATAAACAGGATAGAGAGAACACACAGAGGACACACTTGTGTAAGATTATGCTTACACTGCACCACTGAAGAGCATATCTTTAAAGCGTAGGTACCTCTTATACACATTCATAAATTAACAATATTTATCAATTGCTTTAGCAATAGTAGTGCACCAAACAATTTTGGTACTGTATTCTATCAAGATAGTTCTGTTTTCATTGCAAACTTCACTGATAAACAATTCATATTTCTTTAGATTACAGTATAGGCACTAATATTCAATTAATGTTTATAAAGACTGGACTTTTAAGGCCAACATTTTGTGGTAACCCAACCTAGGCTAGCCTAGGTTATTTGCCTATATCTGAACCACTCTTAAAAATGCGAATGAACTGGATTTCTGAATTTGAGCTATATAGCCAGCGCTGGGGCCTGTAAGGACACTCAGCTTCCAAGTGCAACTGGAGTAAAACCCTTCTAGAGGTTAGACAGTCAGATGGAAGAAAAAAAAAAACAGGAACAATGGTAAATAAGCATTTAAAGCAGTGCAGCCAAGGGTCAAAGGAACGCTGCAGACTCTCACGAATGTCTAGTGCACTGAAGGCACTACCCCGTACGTGAATGTTGATACGGATACGTTAGGGATTACTGTAACTGAAATGAACATTAAAGAGGTCAGTGTTATTTCTTGATTGATATCAGTACCTACTCAAATCCCCCACACATGTCACTAACTACAATCTTATATTTTGCATTATGATTTAACATTTCCTTGAATTTGCTGCCTATGTACTGTAATGGCCCTCGATTTCTAGTTTAGTACTCCATGAGATGCCTTTTCTAGATCTATAAGCATAAAGTTACAAATAAAAAAATATTCTGAAAGTAATTTTTATTTTTTCTAGCTATAAAAACCGGTCCTTTAAAAAAAGGAATGTCTTCAGCAGAGTTGCAACAGATATTGGTGAACATGGGCAAATAGCCCTGCTAACTTTCATGTCACAGCAGTGACTCATAAGACCTTCTCTTGGTGAAGATAAACGAGGAAATATGAGATCTGCGCTTCTCTTGCAGTTTATTTACTTCCTCGTTTCCTTTCTTCACAGGGCTATTTTTCCCTGTTGGAGTCCTTGGGCTTGTAGTACCATCCTTTTCCAACTAGGGTTATAGCTTAGCTTGTAATAATAATACTAATAATAGTGGAGCTCCAACCAGAAAAGTAAGCTTTTTATAACATAACGAAAAAAATGCACGGAATAGCCATTTTCCTTAGCTAATGAGTTGAAGAGGACCATTGCATGTACCATATTATCTCCATGGCAGTCCCTTGTGAAAAGCTTTTGCTTGAAGGATATGCTGGATACTAGTTTCCAACAATGAAGTGCTAGCGACACCACAGACTTGTGGTACCTCAGAAGGTGAAGCTGACATAGAACTGTGTTCTGTGGGGCAAGTTCTAGACTAAAAGTGCTAACGGACCGAGATACCATTTGGTAAGTATGTGGCCATCTGAGAGCCCCTATGGTCATCCCGAGACCTGGCGTGATCAAAACTCGGTTGATCAGATGGCAAATCTGTTGAGCGGAGGAAAAGCATGGGCATTGAGGTAAATACATGGGTGTTGAAAAGTTGCATTGAACACTACTCATGTGCCTGGTACAGAGGAAGAAGAGTTTTCTGTTTAGCTGATTCCAGATGAGCCCAACCAAGAAAGACGCCATCCTCCTACTGAAGGATGCATGACCACAGACCATTATTACCTGCCCTTAGTGACTAACCATGCCTGGTAATAGAATCCTCTTGCCTGGAATGGATCTGGCTGACAGCTCTAGGGCATGGTACACTACCCATACGTGCATCTGCTTTTTAAACAAAAGAAAAAGCGCCAATGTAACCCGTACTTGTTGATATAAGCTACTATAATGGATTTGTTGCTCAACAACACTACTGAGTGCCTTATTAAACGTTCTTGTATTTCTTGCAGCATTAGAGGCAATGGTTGCATCACAATACGTTCATGTGTGTATGCTTTTTTCCTGTTGACCATATACCAGAAGCAACCATGTTGATAAGGCACGTGCCACACCCTCCTCTAACGAATCAGGAGAAAAGTTGCACGTTCAAAGGTGGGGAGTCACATGGAACTCCCTTGAGGTTTTCTCCATCCAGCTCTCGGATAAGATCAGCGCCTATCTCCCATTCAACTAGGACATGATGGCTTGGGAGATCCCTAGAAGCCAGCCTGTAATTGTAATCCTGATTCTTTCCCTATTTGCGGAATGCATCCACATAACAACTTGATTCGTGGTATTGTCTATTTCAATTTCCTTACCACAGTATTCATTCTTATTACTTTCATTACTCGATCACATCTACCATTCAATCTAGTTACTTTGACGACTTCAATTTACTTCTTTTCTGCAAGAATTTGTATGCCTCTGTTTTATAGACTTCTTTTGCCTTGTAAAATAATCATTATGTGCTGTACTGTACAGTTCATTATTTCACATGGAAGCTTATTAATGTAAGTACCTGGTTTTTATAAAATAATAGAAGGTTATAAGTACTTATTCATGTTAAAATGTATATAAGAAACATATATGTCATTTCATAAGGCAAAAATTGCCAATCACCTTCCATCAGATATTTTGGAACAGAGTAACAACGTAGGGCAGGGTATTACTGTATACTGTAATGCATTAATTTCTCTCTCTTATAAAGACCTCCCCAAAAATCCTACTCTTTTCAATCACTGCTCCCATATTTGTTATAGTAGCTTCCTTCAATTAAAATTATTGAAAACAAAGAAATAATTTTGCACAAAGAACCCAGCATAAAATAAACCATGACATCATCTGTAATTATAAACAAGTAGTATTTTGGGTTACGAGTTTAATTCGTTCTGGGAGCAAGCCAGTAACCTAAGAGGCTTATATCCAAAAACAACTTTTCCCATGAGAAATAAAAGAAATTTACTAGATGCATTCCACATGTCCATAAATACAAACACTCATTAATTTTAAAACGTGGTTTTGTAATGGAAATTATTACACTAACTATAGCACTTAACATTAGAAATGAATGAAAACCAACTCACAATGAAAAATAGAAATAATCTGTACATGTAATTGACAAATAAACTATCACTTTACTTTTGAGTAGTCATGGCTGGCGTGAGGGAGACAAGAGAAAAGGAAGAGTAGAAATAGGTTAAAGCTTGGAAGGAGAATCTCCCTTCATAAGAACTTCTACTAAAATATCGGGAGTTTATCTTCTGTATGACTATCACTAATAGAATCACTTGGTTGTCTTTTTTACTCAAAAGTCAATTTCCACAGGGAGCCTACCTAGAGACATGTATTTCCCTTTCTTTGAAATGGTATGGATATGAACTATTGTATTGTCGGTAAATATTTTTGCTATTCGCCATGCCAAAGCCTTATGAGGGCGAACATGGAGTAATAACTGCGTTCGTACGTCTCTGTGAAAATGATCATTCGGTGTGGAATTTTTGTTGCCGGCAGGCCAATGCAATACGCTTAATCCAGTTCAAATTTGTATGCTCGTACCCAGTTACTCATGACCCTTGGTACTACTGTATACAGTATAGTATACTGTACTGCATATCAAGAGTGAATTTTTTTGGCAAAAAACAGTCATAAACTTTGTTCCACCAGCATAATGATTGTATTTTCCCTCTACCTTGAGGTAGAATGCCGTTAAAGAAAACAACGTACCTGGAGGCAAGAAGTGGCGTCCTGGGATTCATGTTGGATGGTCGACGGCAGCGCTGTGAAAGTGGCGACAGCGCCCGCAGGCAGTCCAAATCTCTGCGTGGAGCCTGTAAAATGGGTGGATATTAGAAATGCAATGAAGACCAAATGAAATATCACATGGTTTAAAAATGTGCTATACATATAGTACCAATTAATACATAAAATAATTCTGCACCGTAATTAACATGGTTTCCTTAAATAATACCTCCAGTTTATGTATTAATTTTTTTTTAAATGGGATGTACTTTAAGGTCCACCAGTCTGCCTTGGTAAAAGTAAAGTGTAGCATTACTCAAAAATACCAACAATAATAACAATACAGTACAACACAAGTCAGTTTTATAAAACAATCAAGGTTACTTGATGTAATTTCACAGCAATCCATAATGAATAATATAGAGCATATGTGCAGTACATACTATACATTGTAAAAATTATGACAGCAGTGTGGTACACAATAATGAGATCAGGGATTAATACTAGGAAATACACGTACAATACATCTATATAGATTCATCGAAGCTGTACATAATTTTGAAAACCTTAAAACTGAAAATATTACTGCCTAACAACATTTACAATGTCAAATGTAATCTCATTTAGGTGAATCTAATACAGTATTACACTGTACTTTGTGATATGCATACATTATTTTTATTAAAATCATAATCTATATCATCAGGAATGGATTTAGAATGTGGATATATATTATGGCTCTGCGTGCCATCAAGCAGAATCCTCGTTAGAATATGGCCAAAGTACAGAGTATAAGAAACTAGCTGTATAAAAATTAATACAGTACAGCCAATGATAGGTACCAACATAAGTTAACAGCAGATGGTTTTAAATTGTTTTAATAAGCTTTTCAAGAGTTTATTTAGACCCAATCTATGTCAAATTATGCTGACCAAAGAGAACCAAAGGGTAATAATGTCCTATTTTCAGATTTTTAATAATGTGGGGTGAAACCAAATTAGCCTATACTAACCTAACAATAAATTCCATTCATTATCATCAAAAGGAGATTTACCAGCCCAATGACTCAAGCTAAGTCAATCTCAGCACTTCCCTCTGGGATAACTTGCACTTCTAACTAGCTGAAGCTCCTGTGATATAGATATATAACTGTACCGATAGTATAAGCCTGAAAAATGTAAGTTTGGCTAATTTCAATAGCAAATATGGGTACAGGCATGAACTAAACTATAACTCTTCAATCGAACAATTAACTGCATTAATGATGAAAATGTCTGTTCCTTAAATATCGAGTGACGATAGAATCAAATTTCATGCCTAAAAAGTCATAAGGAATTCGTAAAAACCATGATCTAGCATAAGAAAAATATATTTAATTCAAGAACGTCTCCCCCCAGGTCTTTGGTACTACACCACCAGTCGTCCGATGTAAACAAACCCTCCAGCAACGGGGGAAGGGAAAACGTGTACCTTATCTTATCATTTTATCACACCGTGGAAGGATAACAGAGATCTTTTATCTAATCACTGCAATCCACATGCATTTGTTTTCGTTTGAAGACTGTTATAATGTACGCGTAAAGTTTAATAAATGCATTATGAGGACTTACCCGCGAACGGACCATCGTTCCTTTCGGTGTTCCCACTAGTTAAGATTTAAACTTAGTCTAAAATTCTGCCAATAGATGGCGTGCACACATAAACACTGCCTCGCTCGCGTACAGAGATGTCTTTCTTCTTTCTTTGACACACACTACTTTACTTTCTTTTATTTATTTTTTTATTTCTGACTTAATGCCTTCACAGACTTTCATATACAGCCTTCTATACATGTAAAGATATTAATTAATATACAAATTCGTAAATTCGATTACACATTTTAATGTACTCGTTACCACCGATAGCATCTATAAATCCTACACAATTAGTGATAATATTAAAACTTAAAAATTAACGCAAAATGAGTCAATTTGCAAACAAATTGTTTTCTTAAAAGCTAACAATTATGAAAAAGCTTATTTTCTAAGCACATTGTGAATCTTCATACGGGATAAAGTTGATAAGACAAGTCTTTGCATGCAAGTTTTGAAAGCAACGAATTAAAAAAAAAACGGAATTCTTTTGTCAGTTAGTAACTTAGTACCGCCTATTTGCTTATTGCAATGAGGACTACAACTAAATATAGAACTGCATCATTACCACCGAT
>NC_090731.1:22617793-22625293 GCF_036898095.1 Palaemon carinicauda | reverse complement strand
TAGGTCTAACCTTTGACTAAAACTAAATTAGTCCAACTGCAAGGCAGCAGTTTTCAGTTATATAGGTTGTGGGTCTAGCCTTTTGCTAAAACCAAGACTGCCAAGTATTTCCACATCTATTGACCGTAGGTCTAGCCTTTTGCTGAAAAATAAGACCTCAATAGAGCAGCTGTTCTTTTGATCACTTTCTACTACACGCATGTCGTAAGGTGATTGGGTAATTCCTAATTCCATATTCTATCTGAAGATAAAACAAGTCTAAAACTTCAGATAAATTTGCAAACGAACGAAAACACATGGACAGCATAATAAGTTTCTTCACAGCATAAAGTACCTAGGCAAATTAGCCCTGCGCTGGAGCCATCTCACCACGACGGCAGCAAATGTGCATAATTATAATATAATTAACGATATAATTACCTTCCCGAACGGAATGCAGTACACGAGACCCCCTCCCCCCCTCGAGTACAAGGTCAATCATAACCTTGAACATCAAATGAAGGAGAGGTTTAACACGCCAAGTCCTATGATGAATTGAAGGGTAGCGTTGATACTCTTAGCGGCATTGCGTAGTATTAGTAATAATCAACGGAAAATCAAAGGTTTGCGCAGGAGAGAGAGAGAGAGAGAGAGAGAGAGAGAGAGGAGAGAGAGAGAGAGGAGAAGAGAGCATGTTGTTGGGGATGAGAGATTAATATTGTCTGATTGAATGTATGTATAAAATTTTTCGCATCTATGTATGTTTGAAATAATAATAATAATAATAATAATAATAATAATAATAATAATAATAATAATAATAATAACCTCTACAATCAGTATCGATATCTTCTATTATTGTAAAAAAAGAAGTTTGAAACAAAAACTTTGAACAGCTCAATAATGTTTTTCATCAGTGTTTACAACCAGAAAATTAAAAAAGTTATGATAAGGTTCAGTTAACATGAAGGGGGGAATACTATGACTCATTTCCAGCAAGAATACTATCGAAAAAGCCATCTTCCTTATTTCAACTTCCTGGAACGATAAGTTTGAATTTTTTTTTTTTTTTTTGGTACATGATCTGTTCTTTTAAACAACAGAATCTATAAATGGCGGTAAACACGTCTTCAATTTAAGAAAAGAATTCTCGAGCTATGTGCGTGGAACATTGTAACAGTGAGCGAGAATATATATATATATATATATATATATATATATATATATATATATATATATATATATATATATATATATATATATACCTCGAGTGGTACATTCGGAAACCACAAGCTCCCACATATTGCCGAACCAACAGGTTGGGAAGAGATAAACATGTGTATGTATGTGCATATACTATCTAAATATTTCACCGTCATTTTTTTTATGGGTCGCGTACAACTAATATATATATATATATAATATATATATATATATATATATATATATCTATATATATATATATATATATATATATATATATATTAGTGTACGCGACCCATAAAAAAAATGACGGTGAAATATTTAGATATATATGCACATACATACACATGTTTATCTCTTCCCAACCTGTTGGTTCGGCAATAGTGGGAGCATTGTGGTTTCCGAATGTACCACTCGAGGTATATATATATATATATATATATATATATATATATATAATATATATATATATATATATATATATATATATATATATATTGCCACACTTAAGGTAGATACTGAAATCTTATAAATCAATACCGCTGATACATAATTACTATTCAATTCCACTTGGTTAAGAAAAGGTCAACAACCTAGTTATAATAACAATAAATCAATATTACTCTAAGTTCTTACTTCATTAAAAAAGTACCTTCAGATTACATAGCCTCTAAATGAATCCATTAGATCAGCAGACTAGTTTGCAAGAGCACCAGAACAAAATGTTCCCAATTGAATAGGAAACAAATTAAACCACAGACTATGAATCCTAAAAATGTTCCTATTTCAGAACACCACCTTTCAACTTTTCAAATCTAAAAAAAGAAAGGTAATAAAAAGGACAAACTATACTAAGCCATATAGGCTAATGCATAGGTCAAACTATTCTAAGCAATATAGGCTAATATACAGGGCAAACTGTACTATAATGCCATATGAGCTAATGCACAGGTCAAACTATACTAGGACATATAGGGTAATGAACAGGGTCAAACTATACTAAGCCATATGAGCTGAGCACAGGTCAAACTATACTAGGACATTTAGGCTAATGAACAGGCCAAACTATACTAAACCATATAGGCTAATGAACAGGTCAAACTTATGCTAAGCTACATAGGCTGATACACAGTTTTAAAATGATCACAAAAACACCCACTATCTCAGAACCTTTTAGTTTTCAGACAAACAGAGAGAGCTAACTGGGCCATTAACATTGGGGTAACAGGGGGGGGGGGGGGGGGCTCTTGGTTAGTTTAGGGGGGTTATCACTTGGACTTTACGCCCCAACACGGGTGAGAAATTCCAATTTCCCGTGGCTACAATTCCCTTAAAACAAACATCCACAAACACACACATCGAGTTACAAAACGGTTACTCCATTAATCTGGGCGTCTGGCTGTCAATCTCTGTCTTTCTCCCCTTCCATTTGCGCAACCAAGCGTCTATTCTTTCCCCCAGTGATATATTCTCCCAGGGCATCTCTCTCTCTCTCTCTCTCTCTCTCACTCTCTCTCTCTCTCTCTCTCTCTCTCTCTCTCTGGTTTTCAATAGAGGTTTGTCGATATGCTGAAAATGAAACAAATGTGAACAAAACCAAAATCTATAACACTTTCGAAAAAACTTGTATTGAAATAGACGTCTCTCTCTCTCTCTCTCTCTCTCTCTCTCTCTCTCTCTCTCTCTCTCTCTCTGAAGCTATGGTTTTCAGTAGAGGTTTGTCAATATGCTGAAACGAAAAAACTGTGAACGAGACCAAAATCTATAACACCGAAAAAAAACTTGTATGAAATAGACGTCTCTCTCTCTCTCTCTCTCTGAAGCCATTGTTTTCAGTAGAGGTATGTCAACGTGCTGAAATGAAACAATTGTAAACAAATCCAAAATCTATTAGGCAAAAATATATGAAATAAATGTGATTATCACATCTAATCTGCCCCACAAGACAAACATTAAAATGCAATGTTCTGTATCTCCATACAACACAAATTGCTGCGTAGCTATTTTTTTCTCTGTTGAAGCCCTTAGGCTTAAAGCATCCTGCTTTTCCAACTAGGGTTGTAGCTTAGCTAGTAATAATAATAATATGAAGTTTTTGCCCCAGACTATTCATTCTTGGATTTTGCCGGGATAGGATCAATTTTGGCAGGTACCGTTATAGTTATAGGTTCTAAGGGGAATCTATAACGTTTGTGGAACACAATGGGTTACTAAACTGCTGATGAAGTTCTCAGCTATTGACAACATATTTCATTATTATTCATATAATCAATTACAATGTAGAAATAAAAATGTTCATTATAATAAAATTATTTCTTTCAAAATGAAAAAAATTACAAATCCTTCCAACTATTGATTATTATTATTATTATTATTATTATTATTATTATTATTAGTGCATCCATAGTATATCATTATTATGTGTTTGCCGATATTGATTATTTGAAGACGACAATGAAAGTGAATTGTGGCAGGGAATAGAAGGGACCCCATACAAAGAGAGAGAGAGAGAGAGAGAGAGAGAGATTTTCCTAGGAGCAGACCACCAGCTGATGTCTTGTAAGAAAGGACAATATTACCTTGGTAAGACAACACTACCACACGACCCATATCTAAAGGGGAGATTTCCTTCCAAAGAGCAAGTTTTCACGATAAGCATCTCTCTCTCTCTCTCTCTCTCTCTCTCTCTCTCTCTCACTCTCTCTCTCTCTCTCTCTCTCTCTCTCTCTCTCTCTCTCCTCTTCTTCTTCTTCATGGCCTTCTTCAAGGGTCTGTGAAATTCACAAAATTTATTAAGGGAATTTCAAATCTTGAATCGGTAGAACTTCAAAAGTTCAAACTTGCAGTAAATGTTTTTATGTTGAACAGGCTGACATAAGTCTCGTTTATAGTTTATATATGAAAGTTTTGTTTTAATGTTGTTTACTGTTCGTAAATTATTTTTATTTTAATTGTTCATTACTTCTCATATAGTTTATTTATTTCCATATTTCCTTTTTTTCACTGGACTATTATTTCCTGTTGGAGCCCTTGGGCTTATAGCATCCTGCTTTTCTAACTAGGGTTGTAGCTTAGCTAGTAATAATAATAATCATAATAATAATTATAATAATAATAATGCATGACAATGATAATAATAATATAAATAATAACAATAATAATAATAATAAAAGATAATAATAATAATAATAATAATAATAATAATAATAATAATAATAATAATTATTATTATTATTATAATAATAATAATAAAAAATAATAATAATATTAATAATAATAATATTGATAATAACAATAATAATGATAATAATAATAATAACAATAATAATAATAATAATAATATTAATTATAATAATAAAATATAATAATAATATTAATAATAATAATATTGATAATAATAATAATAATAATAATAATAATAATAATAATAATAATAATAATAATACTGCTCTCAATAAATAAAGCCGAAATGCAATGTCTAATGAGAGGTAGGGCCAGAAGTAAATTAATATGGGATCACCACTATTAAAAATATTCAATAATAACAAACCGAAGCCAAAATGTTGTAAAAGGAAAAAAAATGGAAAACGCTAATTAGAGTATTTATAATTTAGTGAGAAAATAAAAATAAACTATTTAAGTGTATGAATAACTACATACATACTCTGATTGTCTTTCAAAAAAGAGTTCTCTTGCTTGAGGGTACACTCGGGCACACTATTCTATCCAATTTCTCTTCCTGTTGTTTAGTTAAAGTTTTTATAGTTTATATAGGAAAATGTTTATTATAATGTTGTTACTGTTCTTAATATTTTATTTTTCCTTGTTTCCTTTCCCTCACTGGGCTATTTTCCCTGTTGGAGCCTCTGGGCTTATAGCATCTTGCATTTCCAACTAGTGTTGTAGCTTAGCAAATAATAATAATAATAATAATAATTATAATAATAATAATAATAATAAAAGGAAAATGGATTATGAAAAAAATGTCTTCAGAGAAAACTGATGGCTATTAAGACTGATAAAACTAAAGCAATAAAAAAACTTTTGTGGGACAAAGTTTTGGATAAAGTTTAAGCTTTATGAACGCCAACAGCTGTATCATCGAGGTCTAAACAGATTTAAACCTTGTGTGGCATGTTGAAAGAGTAGCTCTAAGCTAGACTATGGCCATTAGCAAGTATCGAATTGCTAAATAGTTACTGAAAGCAAGGTCCTTTAAAATATACTCTGAGACCTTGACTGGAAGAGACGAGCTGCTGCTGCTAGTTGTTATTATTATTATTATTATTATTATTATTATTATTATTATTATTATTATGTTGTTGTTGTTGTTGTTGTTGTTGTTGTTGTTGTTGTTATTGTTATTGTTATTGTTATTATTATTATTAGTATTAATTATTATTTTGATTATTATTAATAGTATTAATTACTAATTTGTTGTTGTTGTTGTTTGTTATTATTATTATTATTATCATTAATGTTGTCACTGTTTATTGTTATTATTATTGTTATTATTATTGTTGTTGTTGTTGTTGTTGTTAATATTATTATTATTATTATTATTATTATTATTATTAATCATTATTATTATTATTACCTAAGCTACAACCCTAGTGGGAAAAGCAAGATGCTATAAGCCCAAGGGCTCTTAAGAGGGCGAACTAGCCCCAGTGAGGAAAGGAAAATCAAGGAAATAAACTAAACTATATGAGAAAGTAACGAACAATCAAAATAAAATACTTTAAGAACAGTCTAACAACATAAAACAGATCTTCCTTAGATAAAAATATAAAAAGAAGAGACTTATGTCAGCCAGGACAAGACGTGAAACAAGATGGAACACGTGATTGATATATTGATTGATTGATTGATTGGAAGTTTTCTGGTATTCCATCGAAGGTCATTGACGCCGATATCGCTTTGTTGTGAATAAAGAATAAGAGATTATTCAATTAAAACCATAAAAGCGAAGATGTAAGATGTCATTACCTCAGTCAACAACGAAGTTAGATGGAGGTTATGTTTTCGCCCGTGTTTGTGTGTTTGTGTGTTTGTGTGTGAACAGCTACCTGGCTATAATTTTAATCGTAGAGTAATGAAACTTGCAGGAATTAATTTTCATCCAAAAAGCTGGAATTGATTAAATTTTGGAAGGCCAAGGTCACGGTCAAGCAAAATGTCCAATTCACGTAAGCAGTCATAAGTTTTGGACATCTTTGTCACAGAGACTTCAAACTTTTTTTCATAATTGAGGTGTATGAAAAATCCACGCCAATTAATATATGTTGAGGTCAAAGGTATAGGTCAAGGTCGAGCAAAAGGTCGAGAAATAAGCTGCCGCGGAGTAGGTCTGCATAATACAACACACCCTGCCCAAGAATATTGGCAAGGATGAACTGCCATTCTCACCTCGAGCCTCAAACAGATGTCTATTTCTTAAGGCGTTAAAAGTGGGGCATTCGGTCAACAAATACCTCACTGTTGGAACAGATGATACGACTCAAAAATTTCTTCAAAAGATGAGAATGAAAGCTGAGAGATTCGTATATTCAGTACATTTAAACTTGGAAGTCAATAAATAGCAACCAAGATAAATAAGCCAGCTGTTAAATAAACAAATTAATTGCGAGCTAACACATGTAGATATTATTTTGGCAAATTCACACACAACTGACAATGTTGACATACCATGAAAAAAATAAGGAATAAAGATGCAAATGATAATCTGAACCTTATATGTACTGTATATAATGAAGGAAGTTAAGCTGTTTGCTCACACATTACCTCAGAGGTAAACGTTCCAGATCACTGGAGAATTAAATAAGAATGAAAAAATACTTTCTTGAAATAATTTTGATACTAGACAATTTTCTTTTTGTTTAGATAAATTCCCGAATCACCAACAGGAGTAAAATAGACTCTTCAGCTATGGTAATTCGAAGGAGAAGTTCACTCCAAAATCAAACCATTGTTCTCTAGTCATGGGTAGTGCCATAGCCTCTATACCATGGGGCTTCCACTGTCTTGGGTTAGAGTTCTCTTGCTTGAGAGTACACTTAGGCACATATTTCTTCTTTGTTTCCTAATATCCTTCACCTAATTAGACTATTTTTCATGTTGAAGCCCTTGGGCTTATAGCATTCTGTTTTCCCAACCAGGGTTATAGATTAACTAATAATAATAATAATAATAATAATAATAATAATAATAATAATAATAATAATAATGAACAGCGGATTGGCATGTCTAGAATTTCTAGACAGCTACTAAAACAGTATGAAAATAAGTCTTCATGTCTTGTACACAATTGACACTAGG
>NC_090731.1:22597793-22607793 GCF_036898095.1 Palaemon carinicauda | reverse complement strand
ATAACGGAGGGAGAGGGAAGTAACACTATACGTGAAGGGAACCGCATTCTATGGTGGGAATAAAAAATACCTGTGTATGTTATGATAACAATAATAAATTCGTGTATTGTTCGAGTTACAATTACAGTAAAACTACTACGCTGGTAGCCAAGATTACTGGAAAACAAAAAGTAAAAGAAAAAGAGCAATTATTGTATTGAATTAACTTTAAGACCATAACGAAAAGTTTACCTTTATATAAAGAAAAACTGTTGTTGAAACCACACTTTATATTACTCTTACTAATACTTATATATATATATAATATATATATATATATATATATATATATTTATATATATATATATATATATATATATTATATATATATATATATATATATATATATATATATATACTTACATACATACATACATACATATATATATATATATATATATATATATATATATATATATATATATATACATACATACTTACATACATACATACATATATATATATATATATATATATATATATATATATATATATATATATATATATATATATATATATATACCCTGGTTAGTTAATTAAATCTCCTCACTCTTTCACCCATCTTTCTTATCAGCTAAAAAAAAAAAAAAGTAATCAGGTGTAAGGAGATCTAATAAATCATCTACCTTACTTTAATGTCTATTTATCTGGTCTTATGACACAAGGAAACACTATACATTAAAGGACCTGCAAGATCGGTTTGTCCTATACATTCTTAGGTACTGTATCTATAGTATCTCTCAGCGTCTACCGCGTTAATATTCAAATCCACAGTATTGAACCACTTTGAAAAACAAGAAAGTCTTCAGCTTCTTTTGGAAAGAATTAATATCTTTAGTCTTTCGGATGTCTATTGGGAGCTTGTTGTATACTGTAGTCTTAGGGGTACATAACTGAAAACTAGAACCTACAGTAGAGGTACATATTGGCTCAAATAATCGGTGTAATATGTAAACTTTTTTATGTCAGTTCTTTTGTAGCTTTAAATTGAAGTTTAACTACTTTTAAAGATTACAGTCCAAAATAATTACTTTATAAATATCTATCAGCAGTGGTCACTGTAGATCTTACACAAATGGCATAGTTTACATATGAAAGATTTATTCAAATGTTGTTACTGTTCTTGATGTGTTTTATTTTAATTGTTCATTATTTCTCTTGTAGTTTATTTATTTCCTCATTTTCTTTCCTCACAGGGTTATTTTCCACGTGGAGCCTTTGGGCTTATAACATCCTGCTTTTCCATCTATGGTTGTAGTTTAGCTAATAATAATAATAATAATAATAATAATAAAAATAATAATAATAATAATAATTATTATTATTATGTTGATAACAACTACCGATTAAGGAAAATTTATGAATGTATTACGACTTCAAAATCATCTTGCCAAAATAAACAAACTTGTCAAAAGAAGGGAAAAAAGACTCATACAAACGCATCGAAAGTGTGACGCAAAATCACATATATTCACCTCATTGTCGTTTTAAAAGTTTAAAGGCCACTCATGAATGGCAGAGGCAAGGGACAGTGACGATGCCCTGACTATAGTCAATTCTTTTTAGTGAGGCAGATTTGCACCGACTGGCAGGGGTGCCCTTTTAGCGCGGAAAAGTTCCCTGCTATCTTTTTGGTTAGAATCATCTTGTCAAACCAATTAGCGATCAGGATACTTTTCCGAGTTAAAAGGTCACCCCCTGCAAGTCAGTGCAAATCTCCCTCACAAAAAAGAATTGACTATAGTAGGACAATGGCCTAGACCTAGAGACTGACCCTATATACATATGATCACCGCTCAAGCCACCTCTCCACCCAAGCTAGGACTAGGGAGGGTCAGGCAATGACTGCCGATGGCTCAGAAGGTAGATCTATAGACTCCCAAACCTAACCCTTCGTTAGCTCAAAAGGATGGTGAGGTTGCAGACACTACAAGAAACTATAGAGTTTGAGCGGGACTTGAACCCCAGTTCGGCCATCATTAGGCAGGGACGTTTCCAATAAGTTACATAACCCCTAATTATCATTATTAAGTTATCACCACATCCATTACTGTTCATGGTGTTTAAACAATGTTATTTAACAGATTAAAAACATCCAATTGATTAGACGGCAAATTAAAAAAAAAAGTTACAATCTCAAGTGGAGGAAAGTCTTGAAAAATAATTCTACAGTCGTGTCAAGAGGAGTTATTCAAGCTGTAGAGATCTGTATTTTATACATCTAATGTCTTACTAGATAGAAATTTTGATGGAATCATTCTGCTGTCTGAGGAAAGGCAACGCAAACCAAAATAATTAAACAGAAGTAAAATTATACAAAGTTAAATTCATCAACAAACAACAATACGCGAAAGTTAAATTAAAGAGTTAAAAGATCAACACTCCAAAAATTGGTAAAAAAATAAAGAAATAAAGAAAAAAATGTTGGAGGAAACCATCAAGACTAGGAATTCAAAACCCAAACTGTGTAGGATCAAATAGAGGAACTGTCTCGTACAACTAAAAATAAGTTTGGACAGCGTTGTCACAGAGACTTTAAACTTGGTTCATATTTGAGTGTATGAAAATACACGCCCATTATTACATGTTAAGGTCAAAGGTCAATGTCGGCTCCATGGTCAAGGTCAAGCAAAAGGTCAAAATTATGGTCTTCAACCATATGGTCACAATTTTAATTGTAAAGTAATGAATCTTGCAGGGATTTTAAACAACTATGTAAAGAGCTGGAAATGATTAATTCATTCAGGGAAAGGCACGCTGGTTTCGAGAAATAAGCTGTCGTGGCGGAGATCTGCACTCTCAAAGTGCTTTTCTACTTTGGAATAGCACCAAGAGTTTGAATGACGGTAGACAATATCTAATCCACCAGTTCGAATGTTACCAATTACGTGTAACGGCAAAAAGCTCACCACTTTTACAATAACTTTCGTTTATGGAGTTAGTGGTGTTAAATATGGTGTTTTAAAATATAAAACCTATTCCAAACCATTTTACTATGGCAAAATGCAAGGAACGACTATAAAAAAATCAAGAAACATTCAAATAAAGTAATTGTTATTATTACTATAATTGTTATTGTCATAATTATTACTTGTATCATTACAATTATCCGAGATTATTATCACCATTAATATTATTATACAAGATGTTGTTATCATTAATATCATTATTACTAATATTATCATTACTTTTATTATTATTATTATTATTATTATTATTATTATTATTATTATTATCATTATTATTATTATTATTATTATTATTATTAATAATTGCTAAGCTACAACCCTATTTGGGAAAGCAGGATGCTATAAACCCAGGGTCCCAACAGGGAAAATAGCCCAGTGAGGAAAGGAAACAAGGAAAAATAAAACCTTTTAAGAACAGTAACAATATTAAAATAAACATTTCCTATATAAACTAAAAAAAACTTTAAACAACATAAGAAGAGGAAGAGAATTGAGATAGAATAGTGTGCCCGAGTGTACCCTCAAGCAAGAGAACTCTAAACCAAGACAGTGGAAGACCATGGTACAGAGGCTATTATCTTAGTAATAATTATTATTTGAATAGAATATACTTGCGTGAATAACATTTATTACTCGCTGGCACGGGGCAGCTTCCATCCAGGTCATCCTGCTTACCTGTGAATAAGAGAAAATGAATTAGCAAGAGCAGACACGATCAATATTATACAGGAATTGTCATCATTAACAAAGATCCTTTTGAAATGGATAATTTTAAACAATTATTATTATTATTATTATTATTATTATTATTATTAGCTAAGCTATAATCCTATACTCAATTTTTTTTAACGATGCGCATTTGCACTGTCTCGCAGCAGTGCCCTTTTAGCTCGGGAAAGTTTCCTGCTATCTGACTGGTTAGAACGATCTTGTCCAACCAATCAGCGGCTAGGAAACTTTTCCGAGCTAAAATGGCACCCCCGCGAATCGGTGTAAATCTGCCTCACTAAAAAGAATTGACTATAGTTGGAATTATTATTATTACTATTATTATTATTATTATTATTATTATTATTATTATTATTATTATTATTACCAGCTAAGCTACAACCCTAGTTGGAAATGCAGATTACTATAAGCCCAAGAGCTCCAACAGAAAAAAATAGCCCAGTGAGGAAAGGAAACAAGAAAATAAATAAACTACAAGAGAAGTGATGAACAAAACAAACAGTAACATTAAAATACATAATGTAAATTCTAATTACATTGTTATTATGTATTTCTAGTTAGAATGAAACACCGATGGTTTTATTTCCAATTATAATTAATATTGATAATAAACAATAGCGTTTATCATACATGGGAAAAATATTAAAAATTATAAAAACATAATGATGGAAATATAAAATATCTGTGATATATAATACACTTTCATAATACTCCTGTACATATATAAGTTTCTTAGTACTGATAAAATATGGAATTTATTTTACATATTACATTCAAAAGCCTATCTTATTAACTGCAGTATCTAACTAATGTCAAAAGATCAAAATCAAAACAAAACATATCATCAAAATATATTTGGGATTTAATTGAATTAAATATCAAATATGAGGCCCCAAGACTACACAACATGTACCCAATGGACTTCTGAAAGACTGAAAGATATTAAGGCTTTCAAGAAGCTGAACAATTATCGAAGTGCTTCGATAATGTGGATTTGACAATTAACGTGGAATATGCTGTGTCATACTCTAAAATATATAAGAATATATACGACAAAAATCTCTCTCTCTCTCTCTCTCTCTCTCTCTCTCTCTCTCTCTCTCTCTCTCTCTCTCTCTCTCTCTCTCTCTCTGTGAAAATTCCTTAGAGAAAATTTCCTCTCTCTCTCTAGGAAAATTCCTTAGGGAAAATTTCCTCTCTCTCTCTCTCTCTCTCTCTCTCTCTCTCTCTCTCTCTCTCTCTCTCTCTCTCTCTCTCTCTCTGTGAAAATTCCTTAAAAAAATTTCCTCTCTCTCTCTCTCTCTCTCTCTCTCTCTCTCTCTCTCTCTCTCTCTCTCTCTCTCTCTCTCTCTCTCTCTCTCTCCGTAAACTCCTTAGAAAAAAAATTTCCTCTGAATATCGGCGACATTTCCAAGAAGACTTTCCAACGTTGGTCAGAGAAACGTCACCGACAAGTAAAAAAATGAGGTCATCTCGAAAGCAGAAAATTAAAGAAAAGAAGTTAAAAAGAGAAAAAGATAAGTCACGCGATAGACATTAATCCTTCTCTAAGCGCGCTACTTTGATATCGTGAGAGAGAGAGAGAGAGAGAGAGAGAGAGAGAGAGGAGAGAGAGAGAGAGAGAGAGAGAGAGGTTATCTATTCAAGTTATATAAGAAGGTTTTGAGGCACCAAATGTAAATCATATTTAACAGTTAAATCCACATAACATAGACAACCAGATTTCACTTTAATGGAAAAGTAACTTTCCACGTACAGTTGGACGCAGGATTTCCTGGCACACCTCGCTGTGATGAAGTGCAACCTAGCACTCTCTTACTGCACAACGAGTACCCTAAATTAAGCCATCTCTCCCTACTGTGTCAGTTTGGGTACTCGCCGCGCAGTAAGGGTGGGACAAGATGCATTTCTTCAGAGCGAGGTGTGTTTAACTGACATAACTCAATTTATTATTATTATTATTATTATTATTATTATTATTATTATTATTATTATTATTAGGCTACAGACCTAGTTGGAAAAGCAGGATGCTATAAGTCAAAGGGATACAGCAGGGAAAATAGCCCAGTGAGGAAAGGAAATGAGGAAATAAATAAACTAAAAAAAAAAAATAATGAACAATTAAAATATTGTAAGAACAGCAAAAATATCAGAATACATGTTTCATATATAAACTACAAAGACGTTAAAAAACAAGAGGAGGAGAAATAAGATAGAATAGTGTGCTAGAGTGTACCCTTAAGCAAGAGAACTCTACCCAAAGACAGTGGAAGACCATGGCACAGAGGCTGTGACACTACCTAAGACTAGAGAACAATTCTTGTGAATGACCCTCTCTCTCTCTCTCTCTCTCTCTCTCTCTCTCTCTCTCTCTCTCTCTCTCTCTCTCTCTCTCTCTCTCTCTCTCATACACACAGAGCTGGTCAACAGTACCTTACTGCGAATACAGAAAGACAAAAATATGATAAATTGGTCGATAAAAGATAATCTTGATTTTTCAAGATAAAAATATTCTAAATGAAAAATAAGCAGAGAGTCTTCTAAATCTCATATTTTAATCAGGAGAAGCCAGACACTGATTAATGGTGTTGTTCTTTTAAGACATTTTCTGCCCCTCTTTTAATACTTTCCATAACCTTCCCTTGTCTAAGGGACGTCTCTTTCGTTACATTCTATATTAAGACAAATTTTCTTCCTTTTTACATTTGATTAGATTGGTAAATCGAAATGAAAACAATAATAAATACAAACAATTTCACTTGAAATTCTTATATTTCTTTAGTCAGATTTTCACTTTACTGACGCTTTTTATTTTTAAGTTCAAATAATTTAATGACAAATAGTCATGTTGTAAGTAACTTTAAGTTACTGCTTAAATCTAAAGATTAATTAAGAAGTATGAAATACTGATAACGACATTCTATTTCTAACTCGGAGGATGAATAACATTTCATTATCTGTTTAAAGTCAGGAGAGGAAAATCAAATTACTAATATATAGATTTCTAGTTAAACCTAAGATGGTGTTTCAAATTTTTTTTTATTTAAGTTGATTAAAAAAAAAAAAAAAAAAAAAAACAGCATTCTGGAAAAAGCCGAGTTTCATGTCAAATTTGGGGGATATGACTTTGGGTCAAGAGCCCCCGTCCAGACCCAGAGAGAAGGCTTGGGGTAATCTGTGTCCTGTTTCATACGAGATTTTGAAAAAAAATAAATATTATATATACTATCCAATCTACCACGGTTACAAGTGGCAGCTAATAAATATTACCAACCAATGATGAATAAATGGCATTAATGAAAATTATCATTAAATATTATTTAAAAAGGAAATATCTAAATACCTTACATGCAACAATATAGGATTTGAAAACTCTCAACATATCCACAATTCCAAACACATAGCGATATCAACCAGAGATCAAGGTCCAGTATTTGAAATTCACAGGCAAAATCCCCAATCGACGAAAGCAAGTTTTAAATTCAATAGCTTACAACAGGAATGGATTTTCAGCTGCGTGGCACACACCTCACCTTGTGACCCGTACCCTCTCGCTTCTATATACGGGGCAACCTCTCTCTCTCTCTCTCTCTCTCTCTCTCTCTCTCTCTCTCTCTCTCTCTCTCTCTCTCTCTCCTCCAGGGTAATGTAAGGGTAGAAATCTAGGAATCAAGATGTCGCAAGAATGTTGTTCCTGATGTTGAGTAAAAATCTATTTGCACGACTGGCCATACCAAGAGAGAACGTTTGAATGGACGTTCAAGTTTTCTTTTGAATGAACGTTCAAGATTTATAACAACATTTACAGGCCTGCACACACACACACACACACACACACACACACACACACACACACACACACACATATATATATATATATATATATATATATATATAAATAAATACATACACACAATACAAAACCACATATAGGCTACATAATATACGTACATTACATTTTCATATATACAGTACATAAATATAATGTATACAAGTATAAATATATTTCATACATATATACACAAATGTACACATTTCTATATATACACATAAAATTAAAATTAATAATTACCAAAGCATATAAGACTAAATTACATAAAGGACGGAGCAACAGTAAAATAGAAATATATGCGATGGAGATGAGGCAGCATCTAATCAAACGAGGTCTTATGAGTTATTATTATTATTATTATTATTATTATTATTATTATTATTATTATTATTATTATTGTTGTTGTTGTTGTGGTTTTTGTTGTTTTTATTATTATTAGCTAAGCCAAAACCCTAGTTGGAAAACAAGGATGCTATAAGCCCAATTACTCCGACATGGAAAAATAGCCCAGTGAGGAAGGAAATAGAGAAATAAATAAACAAGAGAAGAAATAGAACAATTAACATATTTTAAGAACAGTAAAATTAAAATAAATCTTTCATATGTAAATTATAAAAAAAAACAAGAGGAAGATAAGGCAGAATAGTGTGCTTCAAGCAAGAGAGCTCTACCCCAAAACAGTGGAAGACCATGGTACAGAGGCTATGGCACTACCCAAGACCAGTGAATAATAGTCTGATTTTGGAGTGCCCTTATCATAGCTAAAGAGTCTCTTCTGTCATTACCAGATTTAAATTTGTTATACTCTACAACGCAATGTACCCGAAATTTTGATTGTTTTTTGGTCCAAGGAGCGATAACTGTTTCGTCCATGGAGCGTTAACTGTTTCGTCCAAGTAGCAATAACTGTTTCGTCCAAGGAGCGATAACTTTCGTCCAAGGAGCGATACCTGTTTTGTCCAAGAAGCGATAACTATTTCGTCAAAGTAGCAATAACTCTTTCGTCCAAAGAGCGATAACTGTTTCGTCCAAGGACCGATAACTGTTTCGTCCAAGGAGCGATACCTCTATGATCGTCTGCTTACGAGTCTTGATCCCTTATTCTGATTTCAAATTACTCAAAATAGTAGGGACAAGTGGATTGGTAAACAGTGACGAGCATAAAGGAACAAGTAGTCTTTCCTTAATTTTAAAAATTTACCCAAGTTTGAAATATTTTTAAACAACTAGTTTCATAAAAGTTTGAGGCAAGTGCTTAAGTAAAAACCTTTTTATTTCCCTCCCTAGAAATACATCACCTCTGCCAACGAAGTTGGGAGGAGGTTATGTTTTTTTTCTCTGTCTGTTTGTTTGTGAAACTTACAGGGTTTGTTAAAATTTCTGGGTTTAATTGTTATGTTGAGACGTGGAAGTGATTCAATTTTGAAGTTCTAGATCAAAGATCAAGGTCGAGCAAAAGGTCGACCGAATTAACCCTAAGGCTAGCTGGTTTCGAGGAATAAGCTGCCGTGGTGGAGGTCTTCACCCTCAGTGTATATTTTCTTTCTGGATTCTTGTGTAAATTGTTTTTCTCTGGGGCGTAGGTTTTACTTTTAATGCATTTAAATATTTCCCCATGAAACTGACATAAAAGACATTGTTCTTACAATTTTCTGACTCGCTCTAATCAGGAAAACATAACAAGCAATCCCCCAACGTTTGTGATAAGGAAACATTTCTTCATACATTAAATGGAGTAGAATCTACTATTCCATTTAATGTATGAAGAAACATTTCCTTATCTCAAACGTTTGGGGAATTGCTTGTTCCCTTTTCCTGATATTACTAATCCATTTAATGTATGAAGAAACGTTTCCTTATCACAAACGTTGGGGAATTGCTTGTTACCTTTTCCTGATATTACTATTCAATTAATGTATGAAGAAACGTTTCCTTATCACAAACGGGGAATTGCTTGTTACCTTTTCCTGATATTACTATTCCATTTACTATTCCATTAAATGTATGAAGAAACGTTTCCTTAACACAAACGTTGGGGAATTGCTTGTTACCTTTTCCTGATACTACTATTCTATTTAAAGTATGAAGAAACGTTTCCTTATCACAAACGTTGGGGAATTGTTTGTTACCTTTTCCTGATAAGAGCGAGTCAGAAAATTGTAGAAACAATGTCTTTTATTTCAGTTTCATGGGGAAATATTTAAATAGCATTAAAAGTAAAACGTTTTCTCCCCTCATTTTAAATGGATTAGAATCTCTAAAAGTCCTTTATGTATTTATAATCATGACCGGCAAACTATTCTTTAAAAACAAAAATAAACACTATTGAATAATTTTGTAATACAACGCAAATTGCAAAGCAAATATTTCAAATACCGGTACAAGTTACGATACACTAATATTAGATCCCAAAAATTTTCTTAGCATTCAC
>NC_090731.1:22577793-22592793 GCF_036898095.1 Palaemon carinicauda | reverse complement strand
TCTTCTACTTAAAACTATACATAAAGTATTCCTCATCATTCCAGACTCTTTCCGCTTTTTACTTTTGTTCATCTGTAATTCCCTAAGGACGTTCTCCCATATTCTTCACCGTTTTCCACTGCCATAATCATCATTCACTTCATTTGCTATAATTGAGTTTCGTTTTTTACATCTCGGATTACATTATCAAACTTCGTTTTATACATCCTCTCATATAACATTATTCAACTTCGTTTTTTACATCTTCTTGGACTACATTAGTCCCCTTTCCTTCTCCTCTCCATACACAGTAATTCACCAAGCATTCTTCTCTTCCCTAACGCCTTAACCACCATGGAAGAAGAAGAAAAGAGGAAGAAGAGGAGAAAGAAGAAACAAGTAGTTCAATACTAGCTTAGCCAGAGGCAGCAACTTTTCATCGCAAAAGGTTAGTTGCCTTCGACATTACCTTTCAACGCGTGCAGATATATTACAAGCTTGTTTTATCTGGTCCGAGTTTATTACATTGTATGGGTAGTAATAATTGGCAAATACCCATTCATCCTCTACTGCATTCCTCTCTCTCTCTCTCTCTCTCTCTCTCTCTCTCTCTCTCCCCTCTCTCTCTCTCTCGTAACGTCTTTGTTCAATTACAAAGTGAGATCTGATTTGACATTGTTAAAGATACCAATAAATTCTCTCTCTCTCTCTCTCTCTCTCTCTCTCTCTCTCTCTCTCTCTCTCTCTCTCTCTTTCTCGTTCAATTACACAGCGAGATCTGATTTGACATTGTTAAAGATACCAATAAATTCTCTCTCTCTCTCTCTCTCTCTCTCTCTCTCTCTCTCTCTCTCTCTCTCTCTCTCTCTCATCCCTGGTAATGTATTTTCTCCATTGCACAGTGAGATCGGGTTGAGAGGCTTCTCCTTACTTATATAAACTTTAAAAGGAAAAACAGCTTTTAAGTTACTGTGACAAGGCATTATCAAATACTCCATGGGCACAGATGTTGATTGAACACAATAATTAGCAACATACCAAACAGATAATAGAAGATAACAATAAACATAGATGATAAAAATAACACGTAGGCATTTAAATGGACTAGAAAAAAAAACTTATCAATGGAGAAACAATAACTAATACTTGAAGTGCACAAATATTGATTGAACCCAATAATCAGCAACATACCAAATTGATAATCAGAGGTAACAGCAAATATAATAATGATAAAAAGGTAACAATAATCATAATAATGATAAAAAAGTAACAATAATAATAATGATGATAAAAAGGTAACAATAATCATAATGATGATAAAAAAGGTAACAATAATCATAATAATGATAAAAAAGTAACAATAATCATAATGATGATAAAAAGGTAAAAATAATCATAATAATGATAAAAAAGTAACAATAATCATAATGATGATAAAAAGGTAACAATAACCATAATAATGATAAAAAAGTAACAATAATCATAATGATGATAAAAACGAAACAATAATGATAATAATGATAAAAAGTAACAATAATCCTAATAATGATAGAAAGGTAACAATAATTATAATGATAAAAAAGGTAACAATAATTATAATGATAAAAAGGTAACAATAATCATAATAATGACAACGAGGCAACAATAATCATAACGATAAAAAGGTAACAATCATAATAATGATAAAAAGGTAACAATAATCATAATAATGATAACGAGGCAACAATAACCATAACGATAAAGAGGTAACAATAATCATAATAATAATAAAAAGGTAACAATAATCATAATAATATCAAAATAATAACAATAATCATAATGCTAATATAAATAACATGGACGCAATTAAATAGGTTATAAATAAATAACAAAAATGCCATTGGAGAAAAAATAACCAATCGGTTAACATTACGAAAATCAAACTGACGCACATGGGCTTAAACCAACGGAATCGTAACACACCTGGCTAATTGATTGCAATTAATTTGTTGATGCAACACTCTACCATAGCAATTCTCTTTTTTAATCATGTTCTCTCTCTTAATTGCATTTAGTTGCGCTAACAATGAAAGCTTTCTGCTTCGTAACCATCGAGATCTAATAAACTAATGCGTTTGCTTCTCTCTCTCTCTCTCTCTTCTCTCTCTCTCTCTCTCCTCTCTCTCTCTCTCTCTCTCTCTCTCTCTCTCAGACACTAGTGTACGCAACCCGTAAGAACGAAGGCTATACATTCAACCCTCCCCCCTCCTTTTACGTCTGGCAATGCCAATGAGCGTGACCAAAAAGACATATATATATATATATATATATATATATATATATATATATATATATATATATATATATATATATATATATATATATAAAATATATATATATATATATATATATATATATATATATATATATATATGTGTGTAATCCAGTATGCCTCTCATGATCTGGGCTGGGCGAAAGGTACCTCAATGTCAGTAGATGATTGATGATGTTAGCTAGTAGGAAAAAAAAAAAAAATTCTAGTGTAAAAAAAAAAAAAAAAAAAAAAAAAAAAAAAAAAAAAAAAAAAAGTTTGTAATAACGAGAAATAAACATTCATCAAAGTATTCAACATGAATGGCGCAAAATGGGGAAAAAACATTAGCCTTCAGATAAAACTTCTACAGATTCAATAAATTTAATTCACAAAAAATTATCTTGGGTCATAATTCCGTGAATCAATGTCCATGTGTGAAAACAACAAAAAACAAAATTACTTTGATATGTAAATAAGAGATAAATAATAGGAATCGTGATAATATACAAGGACTAAAAATTAGGCCCTGTAGTTTGTATTCAAATCTGATCATCTAGATTTCTTCATATAGTTCTCTAGGCCTAAGGAATTCTTATATAGACCTATGGTCAAACATTCTATGCGTGTAAAAATTACCAATATTACCATTCATATATTCAAGATATTCTCAAAATATTTATTAGATTTTTAAAAATCTAAATGAAAAGCAGGTAAATGAATATCAATAAATAGGTATTTCGAAATTTGATAAGTTACTTTAATAATTTGTATGAACAGGCAGAAAATACACACACACACACCGATTTCTTTTAATTCATATGAAAAACTGGTAAATTAACATTAATAAATGTCTTTCGAAATGTTAATAATTTGTATGAAGAGGTAGAAACTACACACACACACACACACTCAGATTTCCTTTAATCTAAATGAAACACATGTAAATTAACATTAATAAATAGGTAATGCGCAATGTTAAAAATTTGTTTGAAAAAGCAGAAACTACACACACCAGTACACACACACAAATACACATTTCCTTTAATCTAAATGAAACACAGGTAAATCAACATCAATAAATAGGTATTTTGAAATGATAAAAATTCGTTTGAAAAGCAGAAACTACACGCACCCCCATTTCCTTTAATCTTTATGAAAAACAGGAAAATTAACATTAATGAATAGGTCTTCCAAAATGTTAAACATTTGTTTGAAAAGGCAGAAACTACACACACTAGTACACACACACACACACACACACACCCACACTCAGATTTCATGTAATCTAAATGAAACACAGGTAGATTAACATTAATAAATAGGTATTTAGAAAGGGTAAAAATTTGTTTTAAGTACACACACCAGTACATATACACACACGCACACAGATTTATTTAAATCTAAATGTAACACAGGTAAATTAACATTAATGAATAGGTCTTTCAAAATGTTAAAAATTTCTTTGAAAAAGCAGAAATTGCACACACCAATACACACATACATACACAAACATGCACACTCAGATTTCATTTAATCTAAATGAAACAGAGGTAAATTAACATTAATAGATAGGTCTTTCAAAATGTTAAAATTTGTTTGAAAAGGCAGAAAATACACAAAAACACACAAGTGTTTATCAGCTGACCATCGATGGCGGGTAAGACACGTAGAGCGATTTTCTAGTTCAGCTCCTTTCCCCAGACGGACTTGTACCGTTGAGGTTTCCAAAGAAGACAAACGACATTCTCAGACGCTCCAGGAATAGAATGCCAGCATGGAGACGTCCATCCACCATACATATTCTGGGTCATAGGGGGATTTGGGTTTGCTAAGGAATAAACAGAGAGAGAGAGAGAGAGAGAGAGAGAGAGGAGAGAGAGAGAGAGAGAGTGTGTGTGTGTGTGTTTGATGGGATAAAAATTAAAACATTGCAAAGATACTATAACGAATGCAACAACAAATAAGAGAGAGAGAGAGAGAAAGAAAGAAAGAGAGAGAGAGAGAGAGAGAGGAGAGAGAGAGAGAGAGAGAGAGAGAGAGAGAGAGAGAGAGAGAGAGATAAAAAATCAAGACATTGCAAAGATACTATAACAAAAGCAGTAATAAATAAGAGAGAGAGAGAGAGAGAGAGAGAGAGAGGAGAGAGAGAGAGAGAGGAGAGAGAGAGAGAGAGAGAGAGTCTCTGATATATAATAAACCAGGTCACAATGAAGGTACTATGACAGAGGCAGCAACAAAAGATTAAATAAATCCTCTATTAACGGGACATATTAATGATTGCCGCTATCAAAATGTTGATAATTAGTTGGGCAACGAAAATATATAAACATAAATATTCAGGTTTACTCAATTATGACATTAGACAATCAGCAGGTTATTATTCTTTTTCTGTAATTGTATAAAAACTCACAAAAGATCCAAGCACTATTACACGTTCGAACGTCCGTGTGTGTTTGAGAGGAGAGAGAGAGAGAGAGAGGAGAGGAGAGGATGAGAGAGAGAGAGAGAGAGAGAGAGGAGGAGAGAGAGGCTCAGTAATGCAATCATCTGATCGACTTCATGATCTGAGACCAAAAAACAAAATCTCAAAGATACCTTCACTAAGACAAGACGTTCTTGCAACATATGTGTCTTTCAGACATGACGTTCTTGCAACATGTGTCTTTCACACAAGAAGTTCTTGCAACGTATGTGTCTTTCAGATAAGACGTTCTTGTAAACATATGTGTCTTTCGCATAAGACGTTCTTGCAACATGTGTCTTTTGTCTTTCAGATAAGACCTTCTTGCAACATATGTATCTTTCGGACAAGACGGTCTTTTAACATATGTGTCTTTCGGACAAGACGTTCTTGCAACATATGTGTCTTTCGGACAAGACGTTCTTGCAACCTATGTGTCTTTCGGATAAGACGTTCTTGCAACATATGTGTCTTTCGGACAAGACCTTCTCCCAACATATGTGTCTTTCAGATAAGACGTTCTTGCAACATATGTGTCTTTCGGACAAGACGGTCTTGTAACATATGTGTCTTTCGGATAAGACGTTCTTGCAACAATGTGTCTTTCATTCTCGACTGATATGCTATCTATTACCCTTTGAAGTAAGTTAATACATAGACCAGATAAAAGGTCTTTGGTAAATTAATAATCCATTTTAACCTATGAGAGTCAATAGAGACGTAAACAAAATTTTGAAGGGAGGTGAACGAAGGTTAAATCTAATTAGAATATTTATACCCGGATAGAATCCTTTATTATTATTATTATTATTATTATTATTATTATTATTATTATTATTATTAATTGCTAAGCTACAACCCTAGATGGAAAAGCAGAATGCTATAAGCCCAGGGGCTCCAACAGGGAAAATAGCCCAGTGAGGAAAGGAAACAAGGAAAAATAAAATATTCAAAGACCAATAACATTAAAAAAAATATCTCCTATATAAACTATGAATATTTTAACGAAACAAGAGGAAGAGAAATAGGATAGAATAGTGTGCCCGAGTGTACCCTCAAGCAAGAGAACTCCAAATACAGTTGATCAAGTTACGAGCACTTAGGTCAATCCTAAGACAGTGATGGTAAAAAAAAAGGAGACTATTCTCATTAATTAATAAATACACACACAAACATAGATAAACTTGTCCGAAAATAATCAAATATCTTATACGAAACTGTCCAACCTGAAGATTGTACCATATCAAGGAAGTATTATATAAATACGAGGATTAAATTCATCAAATTTGAGGACATCATTTCTACAATAAGTATATCTAATATTTGTAACATATATATATATATATATATATATATATATATATATATATATATATATATATATGTATATATATATATATATATATATATATATATATATATATATATATATATATATATATATATTAAAAGTTACATAGAATATATATATTTTTTTGTCAGAAACTCTTAGAACAATGGCTAATATTTAGAAAAAAAATACCTTTTACTGAAGACTTCCAAAAAGCTAGAAGAATGACAGAAACATTGACCTCAACTCAAAATAATTATATAAAAAGATCTGTTATGCGGTCTGTGGATGTAGTACAATTCGGTCATTTTGACCAAAGTGATAAAAAATAGTCTATTTTATGAAGAGTAATTCAGTGTATTACCTGTTTTGGTATTAGCTACTGGAATTACTTACATTTCTTTTAAAGTTGAAGAGGCAATGATCATTGGGATTATTGTGTTTGTGTTTTTTCTTTTTAAAGAAAGGGTAAGACACAATTGTTAAGGAAATAATTTTTTCTTTTTACCAATATTTTTTTTTTCTTTTTTTTTTGACCATGCATTTCTTTTAAGGGTTTCCAGATCATTATGCTATATATATTAAAATGATTTTCTTCTCGTGTAAAATAGTTATACAAATGTTATCAGTATATAAGAAAGAGATCCTTCTATCTCCCCTATACAACAAAGAGTAAGTGTCTGACTATATATATATATATATATATATATATATATATATATACACGTGTTTGTGTGTGCGCGTGTTTGTGTGGCATGAATACACCCCCCAAATAATAAACAAAATAAAACAAAATCTGAACCCCGCTTTATCTCAACTCCATTTCCTCTACCTCCAATAAGAGTTCTGACCTCTGCTAGTGTTTGCAGGCGCTTTGCTTCTTAAAAAACTGGTGTGCTTCTCCAATAAACCACGACCACTGCACCTTCTCCCGACTTGAAACTTTTTTTCCCCTTCTTCAATCAAGTGATTTCTCCTCCCCCCCTCTCCCCCTCCCCCATCTTCAGCTGAACCCCCACCTCGATGCATTATTTTAATTCCCCTTCCCTTCCTTCTCGCTTCTCATAGCTTCCTCTATTGCTTCAATTATTTGTCTTCAGGTTCAGGTCACGGTATTATTATTATTATTATTATTATTATTATTATTATTATTATTATTATTATCTATTATTATCATAATTATTATTATTATTATTATTATTATTATTATTACTATTATTATTATTATTATTATTATTATTATTATTATTAGCTAAGCTATAACTCTAATTGGAAAAGCAGGATGCAATAAGCCCAAGGCTCCAGCAGGGTAAAATAGGAAATAATTAAATAAATAAACAAAAGAAGTAATGAACAATAACATATTTCAAAATAGATCTTTTAATTTATGTGTAACCCCATACTGTACCTCACTGCTTGAAAAGTCTTGAATAAAAGCAAAACACAAAATCAAATCTCGCAACAAGTCAACAGCATTCCAGCGAGATCACAGCGGCCCACCAAAAAACGTCCGGCCAGTTAATGATATCAATCTCTCAGGTGCTCTCACAGGTTTCAGCTCCCAGTGCTCTTAAAAACTGTCATTTAAGGACCAGTATTTAAAGATCCTTTATCCTTTATATTTTTCAAATCAACTCCTCTTGTGATCCTTCGGCAACGAATTCATCTATAACCAGTCTTATTTTGCTCTTAACTCCAATGCAATCTTGTATTTGAAATCATCTATAAAAAGCTGTATTACTTTGCTCTTAACTTATATGCGTTTTTGTACTTCGATGTATTTTCTTCAAAATCAAATGGATTTGTCCTTAGGTCATACCCCACATGTCAACTAAGTTTCGTTGAAATTGGTTCAGTAGTTTTGCGTAATGTTGTTCACCGACCAAAAATAAACTAAAAAAAAAAATATTCTCCATTTACTTAACATTGCGATTATTTTCAAAGTACTGCTGCGTACTTTGATGAACTTTTATTCAAAATATTAAAGATTCATCCTCGAGTCATACCCAACATGACAAAAAAGTTTTGGTCAAAATCGGTACAATAGTTTGTGCGTTAAGTTGCTCACAAACAAACAAACGAATAAACTAAACAGACATGGATGAATACATACCCCTTCGCAGTATCTTCTATATCCTTCGGTATCCTTCTCATGGTGCCTTAACGAAGGGAACAAAACACAACAATCAGCAAGAACTAACCCCCTCCCCCTCCCCTTCCCCCTGGGTCCCCAACAGGCCAGCAAATCCATCCCCCATTAAAATGGGACCTCCATAAATAAACAACAAAAAGTCACATAATGACCCGGGGACCCCCTCATCCCCAAGCCCTATCATCACGCAGCCTCCCCACCCCCCCACCCACCCACAATTTTACCAAAGGATTCGAAACACCTCTCCTCCTCCTCCTCCGCCATAACCTTAGGGCCAATAAACTTGATTTCCTGCCCTGCAATTATTTCCTTGAGGCTAAGGCTCCTTTTTGCATGAGAGGGGGATAACTCAAACAGAGCGCCTACAGCACCATCTGGTGGAGGACCAGAAGGTTTTGCTGTCTTCTTCGACCACGTAGACATAGCCCAAATGGTTCGCTATCCTTGAAATAACTAAAATGGTTCATTTTTAATCATGTAGAATTGCAGTTTCTTCCTGAGGAAGAAGAGCCTGAAGGGCTGGTTATATATATATATATATATATATATATATATATATATATATATATATATATATTAGATAGATAGATAGATATACATATATAAATGGTTCACCTTCAATGGTGTAAAAATGCAATTTCTTCCTTAAGAACAGCCTAAAAAGCTGGTTTTATATATATATATATATATATATATATATATATATATATATATATATATATATATATATATATATATATATATATATATATAGATAGATAGATAGATAGATAGATAGAGAGAGAGATAGATAGAGAGAGAGATAGATAGATAAATAGATAGATAGTTCATTGTTTTTATCACTTTTCCTTATTTGAAAAATATATCTATTTAATTTTCCCTACACTTCATTCACTATGGCACTGACATGTTTTCTTATTTCTTTCGGAAAAAAAAAAGTATTTCTTTTCAATATCACTTAAGTTAACAGACTTTGGATTACCAATACATGACAGTTTTTTTTTTTATATAAAAACATATATAAAAATGGAAAGGGCATAATTCTTTTTCATCATAAACATTTCCAAAGAAAAATGTATGTGGACCACACACATATATAAATATATATATATATATATATATATATATATAATATATATATATATATATATATATATATATATATACATAAATATATATGTATATATATACATATATATATATATACATAAGTATATATATATATATATATATATATATATATATATATATATATATATATATATATATATATATATATACACCTCTGTTATATGAGTAAAAAACTCGACCTCAGAGAAAAGCACTCAGACTGCAGACCTCCACCACGGCAGGTTATTTCTAGAGGTTAGGGTTGATTTGGTCGCTTTTTTGCTCTACCTTGAACTTTGACCTACGAATTTCAAAATTGAATCACTGCTACGTCTCAACATAACAATTAATCCCTGAAAGTTTCACTACTCTATGAGTAAAATTGTGGCCAGGAAGTTGTTCACAAACAGACAAAAGGACAAATAGATAAACAAGGGCGAAAACATAACCTCTTCCTAACTTCGTTGGCGGAGGTAACTAGCGTATCCAGAGTAAAAGATTAGAGTCTCGAAAACTTATAAGACTATTATAAAAGAAATTTTAACAGCATGGTTCCAATAGGTTTCTCAAATTTTATTTGTTTAATTTTAAAATAATTGAGTTATTTTCAATTACACAATTCTTTCTAATACTGTTACTACCTTTTCATTTTTCATCACCGTTGCTCGGAATTTTCAAAAGTCTTATCAAAGTAAAATGGTCCTGGAAGAATACAACATCACGAATGATTGAAATTTTTTTATCGGTAATTCACTACAAAACAATGTTAAAAACAAGAATCACATCACGAGGAGAGGTGATGGAGAACGTAGACGGGGGGGGGGGGGGGTAGTTTTAGCAGATAGCGGAGGAAATTAAAGGAAAAAAAAAATCAACAACTGATCGCGACAATCGTTTGGTTTCGTTCGACCTCATGGACGAGGCTTGCCAAGGTCAAGAAGTGCAACCTTTTGGAGAGAGAGAGGAGAGAGAGAGAGAGAGACCACGTCCCATCTAACTTTTATTGTCAACAAACCCCAATGCAAAACCACCCTGAGGGAAATCCAGGGAAACATAAACATTACCACATAAAACTTTATTGTACCAATATAACAATATTCAGCGTTGAACGATTGCACAAGGCTAACCATCCCCATCACATGTGGTAACGTCCTTGCCTGGTGATCGCCAGACAGGGGTTCGAGACCCGCTCAAGCTCGATAGAAACCTGTAGTGTCTACAAGCTAACCATCCTTGTGAGCTAGGAATGGGGGGGGGGAGCCTATAGGTCTATCTCCTGAGTCATCAGTAACCATTGCCTGGTCCTCCTTGGTCATAAGTTGGGTGGAGAGGGGGGCTCGGGCTCTGATCATATGTATATATGGTCAGTCTCTAGGATATTGTCTTGCTTTATAGGGCAATGTCACTGTCCTCTTGCCTCCGCCATTCATGAGTAGCCTTTAAAACCTTTAAACAAGAAACCACTAACCCCATTTACGTGTGTGAAACATACATACAGCTATACATAAACCTTTCAGTGTACATATTTCATTTCACTGTTATCATGATAGAATCGGTCCCTAAGGGGAAGGAAGAGAAGACGATGGGCTGACGATCTAAGAAAATTTGTGTCAAGTTCATATGTTATTTCATTCTTATTCATGACAGAATGGGTCCCTTGAGATTGCAAAAGAACCTGGGGAAAGAAGAGAAAACGATGGAGTGGACGAGCTAAGAAAATCTGCGAGTATTGACTCGTATAGAAAGATCATAGGCTGATGAAAGTAGAAGGGCATGTCTGAGGCATTTGTTCTGCAGTGGAGTCGTTACGAATGATGATGATGATGATGATGATGATGATGTCATTTCATTAAGTAAAAAGAAATACAACATTTGAGGCCCTTAATTTAGGCAACTAACAACACATAAAAATATTAACTCGAAAAAAAGCAAAAAAAATTATAAACACAAATATTGTTCAACTCATTAACTAAAAATAAAGATATTCTCAGCGTAAACAATGACAAACACTAAATCATTCGGCATAAACACATTTATAAAGATTTTAATGCAATTTTTTTTCATTAATTCTCTTAAAGATACGCCATAGAAGGAAAATGGGGGGGGGGAGGGAGCAAGGGGGTTCAGGGATGGGGGTGCCATTGAGAGAGGAGAGAGAGAGAGGAGAGAAGAGAGAGAGAGAGAGAGAGAGAGATGAGTTCGCTAGAAGTATAATCAAATTTTCATATTACTTACTTTAACGAAAAGTATTTAGTAAATTAGGGTAAATCTATATACAGCTATGAGAGAGAGAGAGAGAGAGAGAGAGAGAGAAAAGACTGTGCTCCCCAGTACGGCGCCGATGGAGGCGTGTCCATCCCTGACAGTCACCCAACGTATTTGGGCATTGTTGTTGATGGGCACCCATGGCAATGGACGAGTGATGGGGCAGGAAAATAGATGGATTAAAAAAAAAAAAAAAAAGATAATAATAGCGGGGAGATTAAAATACCAATGACGCACTTGCCATAAAAATGAGGAGGTAACAAGAAGCTACATCGGGGATCTAATATACACAAACACACACACACAATATATATATATATATACATATATGTATGTATGTATGTATATATATATAATATACTATATATATATATATATATATATATATATGTCTGTACATATATATATACATATATGTATGTATGTATGTATATATATATATATATATGTCTGTACATATATATATACATATATGTATGTATGTATGTATATATATATATATATATATATACAGTATACATATATATATATATATATATATATATATATATATATATATATATATATGTCTGTATATATATATATATATATATATATATATATATGTCTGTATATATATATATATATATATATATATATATATATATATATATATATATATATATGTCTGTGTGTATATATATATATATATATATATATATATATATATATATATATATATATATATATAATATATATATATATTTGTGTGTGTTTTCCACGTAAAAGAAGATGATTTTTACGGAACCAGTTGTTCTCTACTCACGTTTTCACCGATGACACTGGAGAAAATACTACCAATATTTCACAATATATTTAAATGAATTAAAACTGATTCTAAAAATCCTTTGAGATTTGCCATCTTGAGGCAGAACATTGAGCATGGAATTGTTGTACACCATTGACTCTGAAAATACTTTAAAGTTGCTATTTACTTTAGATAAAGTGAAGCCCTAGCAACCTTATAGCATCCTGCTTTTCCAAATAGGGTTGTAGCTTAGCTAATAATAATAATAATAATAATAATAATAATCATAATAATAATAATAATAATAATAATAATAATAAAGATGATCCTGTGTCGTCACTAGCCAGGCATACATATTCCTAGGTTAGAACCTAAGAGTGTTGAAAACGAAAAATAAAATGAAAATAAGAAGTTATTGTACTAAATTAACTTCGGGACCATACCTAGAAAAATGAACCCTTATACAAATAAAATCCCACTTTACATCACTCTTACAAACACTCAACTTTTCAAACTATTCCTTACTATGGTTAGCTAGCTAACTGCCATCATCCTTCTTTCACCTATCTTTCTTATCAGCAAGAAAATAAAAAAAAAACTAATTCCTTTACAACAAAGATTAAAACGCCGGAAACATCGTTTTAGCCACATAAGCCCACATTACATTTAGGTATATCAAAATGCTATTAGGACAGTTAGTATGTAGCTTATGATCTTATGAAAATGATGGGAAAGATAAGTTGATTTGTCTATTAGGCGTACGTATCACACTTTCAATAGATATTTATTTCTCAAGCGATGCTTAGTAGTTAAATTCAGTAATACGAAAGCATAAAAAACATGGTAATGAAAGTATGATGAAACGAAAGTCTTAGATATACAGTGATGTACTAATTCCTCCCACTGAATTGATGATGGATGATAGGAGCTTCAAAACTGACATGTGTATACCGTAGAGTTTAACCGTGGAATACCAAACCACATTCTACTTGAAATTTTTTATCTTATTCCTTTATATTTTGCACGCAGCGTACTAACAATAAGTAATATAAGTTCTAAGAAATATTTCCTTGGAAGTTTTATTATGTAAGATTAAACCTAACTTACATCCCGTGCGATGATAATAACTTGATTTCGTTTCACATATTTGTAGATAATATTTCAACTCTTTCTAGCATTTTTACAATATAAAGAATATCTTCGATCCTGCGGAGAGTCGGTGAACCTAATAACTCTACCATTACATCAGCCAACACTTTCCTTATTTGGGTCTGCATGCATACAAGGAATGTGCTGTCAATCTGCTGGACTGGGGTTCTATATCAACTCAAGCTCGGTAGTTTCTTATAATATCTGAAACCTCGGCATCCTTGAGAGCTAAGGATGGGCGGTTTGTGGGAGCCTATAGGTCTACCTGTTGAGACATCAGCAGCCATTGCCTGGTCCTCCCTTGTCCAAGCTTGGATAGAGAATGGGCTTGGGTGCTGATCATGTATATATGGTCAGTCTCTAGGGCATTGTCCTACCATGGCATTATCATTGTCCTTTGCCTCGGCCATTCATAAGTGGACTTTAAACCAACATTCTTCCGAGTCACCAACCTTCGTGGGAGTGACTGATTCTCGAGCCACCCGCATCAACAAGCGACTTAGTATTCCACCTGAAGTCCAAATCTCTCTGCTAATAAAACCTTAAAAACCCAATGCCATTAACCCCTAGGTTACGACGGAGATTCTCAAGTTACGTCTTGAAAGTACTGGATACTTTAAAAACCTCTTTTAATTATCTAAAACGTTTCATTCCTTCAGATAAGTCTGGAGTGGTGGACCGGCAGGTCAGAGGAGGTTGAAATCTCGCGATGAATAAAGAGATTGTTTCGCCTCCTCTCGTCTGTTTTCCCTTCTCTGATTTATGAAGATTTTACAGGGTCCCTGTTTATTTTCTTGGTTACTTCATCTATCGAAGGTAAATATTTAGTTGTTTTTGAAGTTACTTAAGTGAATTTATCGTGATACGTCTCGGCGAAGATGATACGTGTGCTTCGCATTCCATTTGGGAAAGTACTTCAATTGGTTCTGCCACTTACAATTCAGGAATGTTTCATTAAGTTTTTTTTTTTTTCGTCTAAATACACGTTAGTTTTATCAAAAACCTGATCATATCGTCCTTTTGTAGCCTTTCTTAAATTCATGGAAGTTTTATCAACTTTTTATTATAACGTTTGTACCATTATTTTAACTAATTTTCTGAAGGATTGGAAGTCCATATTTTTTTTTAAATATTTGAGATTTTTTTATTTTTCTAAATCTACGTAAGTTTTATGAAAGCTTTATCATATCATTTGTAACCTTTTTTAAATCTACGTAAGTTTTATCATAACGTCATTTTGTAACATCAAAACACAAACAGAGCAAAAATTACAAACAGTATATTTTAAATATATGTTATATTAAATATATATATATATATATATATATATATATATATATATATATATATATATATATATATATATATATATATGATAAATTTTGCACATTTTTACGTGTTTTTCATATTCAAATAAGCCATATATATTTTTGATACATTAATGTCTGGATTCTCTTAACGACCTCGGGATCAG
>NC_090731.1:22552189-22577293 GCF_036898095.1 Palaemon carinicauda | reverse complement strand
CAATATAACGTAAATACGATGGTCGAACTATAACAAGGTCTCTCTCTCTCTCTCTCTCTCTCTCTCTCTCTCTCGTTTGAAAACTTAAAATAATTATAATTGAATTATGAGTTTTGAAATTATCTTGATCAGGAGCTAGTGATTTCCTAACCGCATAAACTGCTAATCCCCGTGGTTCCAGTTATCAGCTTATAGAAACTACAAGACCGATCGGGGGAAAATCCTCTTATGTGAAGAAACGCCTCCAAAGGAGCAGAAATATTTCCGTACGGAAAAAATCCGCGCGTGTAAAGCGAGCCTTATTAAGAAAATTGTGCTGGGCTGATATAGTTAAACTGTAGGTGCATGCACATGTCAATTCGTGCCTTAAGAATGTTTAAGCAGATTTCGTAGAGAACAGTGGAAAGTCTGATTAACGAGGTGCTGTTAGCAGTAATTCAGGATACTTTCCAATCTAACTGTATATAAACATACATAGAATTGCAAGCTGTTAACATACACAAATATACATAGAATTACAGTGTCAACATATAGAAACACAAAATTAAAATCTGTCAACATATAGAAACACAAAATTAAAATCTGTCAACATATAGAAACATGCATAGAATTACAAGCTATCCACATACATAAAAATACATAAAATTACAATCTGTCAACATATAGAAACCTACATAAAGTTACAATTCTAAAACGGATGATACCAAATGATATGTATGCTCCATTTTTTTCCTAATGCAGCAATTAAGAAAGTCTTACAAAAGCGTTCGCCGATATAAAAGTTACAATTTAGATTGGGAAATCCTTCACAAATTTAAGACCAAGTCTTTCATTCGATGTTTTTTATGTTCACACTTTAAAAGAAAATAAAAGGCTATTTTCAAAGAAGGTTATTCATTGAGTCTTAAGAGCTCTGGACATTTTCTATTTCAACAATCCACGCATAACAATGGTGTTTTTTTTCTCCTACCATTTTTAAAGGAAGAAACAAGACCGGATAATAGAAGAATTTTAGAGCACACAAGTAAAAGAACAAAAAGTCTGGTAATTTTAAGGTTTGTTAATTTCTTTCTTACAAAAGGGAAAAACTCAACCACAATAAAGGATGTATTAATCTTTTGAACAGTATATTATTATTATCATTATCCTCATCATTGAAATTATCATTATAATTAAAATTACTAAAATAATTATTATTAAAAGTATTATTATAATCGTTATCAAGATTATTGAAATTATTGTTAGCATTAAATTTGTTTAAATCATCACCATCATCATCATTATTATTATTATTATTATTATTATTATTATTATTATTATTATTATTATTATTATTATTATTATTATTATTATCCTCCTCCTCCTCCTCATCATCATCATCATCATCATTATTATTATTATTATTATTATTAGGACGTAATAATTTCAAACATCAATCGTATACTACTTTCATCTCCTTAGCAAATTCATTGTTAATAATAAAAATGTTGAAGAAATAAATGAAATATAATCAACGCAACACAGACTGGCAAAAGGGAGCAAATAAGAGTGGAAAAAAAAAAAACTACTCAAAAGTGGAATAGATGACCCTTAAGACATCAGGTACCAGCAGACAAAAGACTTTCCTTCAGTGACACATTTGCATCCTGGGAAGAAGAAGAAGAAGAAGAAGAAGAAGAAGAAGAAGAAGAAGAAGAAGAAGAAGAAGAAGAAGAAGAAGAAGAAGAAGAAGGTCTTCCCGTCTCGAAAAGTGGGAAGATCAATAACTGTTCCAGGACATAGGGAAGAGAGAGGGGGGAAATAGAGAGAAAAATAACAGAAATGGAATATATAATAATAGAGGAAAGGGAAGCAGAGATGAGGAAACAAAAGTGATTAAGGGAAGAGGGGGAAAAAAGAGGGAAATTAAGATGGAATAAAATGATGCGGAAACACAATTGGCGAACGAGGGGGAAAATGGCGGAGGGAAGAGGAAGAAGGAATAAGGAAGGAGGGGGGATGAGAACAGAATTCAAGATAAAGATGGGAGATGTTAATGGTTAAGGAAATACAGCTATTAAAGGGGACACTGGGGGAATTTCACAGAAGGAAATGAAGTGGAAAGAAAGAGAAAAAGGGGAAGAGAGACCCAAGGAGAGCTTGAAATGAATAGATTGGGGATAAATAGATAATGCAAAATAAGGATAATTAAAATACATAAGTGATAAAAATGGAAGAATCAGTAACAATAAGTACAAACTAACATTTCAGCCGATACAATTTGAACAATGAAAATGTAAATAGAGAATGAAAAATGAATAAAAGACGAAACAAATAAAGAAAGCCTTCAACCAGGTGTAAACACAAAAGCAATTCAGGCAGAGGCAATGAAGCTGAAAAGAGAGAGAGAGAGAGAGAGAGAGAGAGAGAGAGAGAGAGAGAGACCATGTATAAACACAAAAGCAATTCAAGCAATGAAGCTGACAATGAAAAAAAGCAGAGAGAGAGAGAGAGAGAGAGAGAGAGAGAGAATCCATTGTATAAACAAGCAATCCAAGCAATGAAAATGGCAATGAAAAAATAGTAGAGAGAGAGAGAGAGAGAGAGAGAGAGAGAATCCATGTATAAACAAGCATTCCAGGCAATGAAGCTAACAACGAAAAAAATAGGAGAGAGAGAGAGAGAGAGAGAGAGAGAGAGAGAATCCATGTATAAACAAGCATTCCAGGCAATGAAGCTAACAACGAAAAAAAATAGGAGAGAGAGAGAGAGAGAGAGAGAGAGAGAGAGAGAGAGAATTCATGAATAAACACAAAAGCAATCCAAGCAATGAAGATGACAATGAAAAAAATAGGAGAGAGAGAGAGAGAGAGAGAGAGAGAGAGAGAATCCATGTATAAACAAGCAATTCAGGCAATGAAGCTGAAAACAAAAAAAATAGGAGAGAGAGAGAGAGAGAGAGAGAGAGAGAGAGAGAGAGAAATGTATGAAGGAGCGAAGATGTATGAAGGAGAGACAGAGAGGTTTGTTGGAGAGGTATGACCTCCCCCCCCCAAAAAAAAATGACGTAGAAGGAAGGGTAGGGGTGGGGAGAGAGCTTCCTTCCTCCAAGGGAGAGAGTAACCCCGGTTCGACTCGTAGTTGTACAACCCCGATGACTCACGGGACATCCACCACCACTCACTCGCGAGACCTCTGAGACTTGAGAGGCGAAAAGAAATGGTTCATTGATTATTTAGATGTTTTGTAGGTCACACACACACAGGCTGGAGTACGCAGCCCATCATCATTATCATCATGGTGATGAATCGATGGTGTATGATCATCATCATCATCATCATCATGGTGATGAGCTTAATTTCATATGAAAAAATAATTAATAGTGCTTGATGAGTACAATGGTAGTCCATTGTCTTTTATGTTTATAGAAACATTTATAGCTTTCCTGTTATCTATGAATATAGGTCCGTGGTATTCATCTTTGAGAGAGAGAGAGAGAGAGAGAGAGAGAGAGAGAGAGAGAGAGAGATTCTGTAATAGCCACCTTCTCAAAATGGACTATTCCTATGTATCAAATGAAAAGCGGGAATAGTATTAAAAAGTATTAATCAATTTAAAACCTTATATTAAAGTTGTTACATCAGTCTCAACGGTGGTAACAAACTGCAGTTGCAATGCCTTGTAAGTAAGTATGCAGGTCTATTACCATTCATACTTCAAAATATACTGATTTTCCTGAAGATGTACTCCCGTGGAACAGTGGAAAATTATATACTCACTGGGCTATTTTCCCTGTTGGAGCCCCTTGGGGCTTATAGCATACTGCTTTTCCAGCTAGGGTTGTAGCTTAGCAAGTAATAATAATAATAATAATAATAATAATAATAATAATAATAATAATAATAATAATAAGGAAGGGCCTTTTTTCAATATATAGTTGTAGAATATTAAGCTTTTACGATGGTAATATAACATACATCAAGAAATGAACAGATTAATGGCTAATTTTATTTTTGAAGGTGAAAATATTGCCTACTTTAAGAAGGAATAATGTAATATACATACACACACACACACACACAACCATATATATATATATATATATATATATTACATTATATTATATTATATTATATATAAAAACTAATTTACCATCTAAGTACTTTATATCTAAGAAACCCCTTCACTATACAACAACATTTAACCTTAAGGGAACAAAAAAATGTTAGCTAATATGGTAGAAGAAAATCCACCTAATATATATTGCAATTAAACAAAGGGTTAAAAAAACTGTTCATTTATTATAAACTGATATAACAATATGAAAGGAAACCACGGATTTTTCTTTTCTTAACTGAACCAGGAGAAAATCAGTCGGTACATGAAATCTGGTACAAAAATCAAGTGAAAATAACCCAGAAATGCCTTTATAATTATGCTTTTAAAATGCACGTTCGTTTACACCACGTAATAAAACCAACTTCATTGAAATCATACATTCTGCTAAAGTGCCTGTCACTTACAATAATTCAATTCAAAATTCTCGCCCAACTTGCAATCTTTAGATAAATTCTTTTGATTCAGTTTAGTATAGAAACTACGTCGCTTTTGTGTTTCATATCCGGAAGTCAGGGATAATGTATTTGCAAGTGATACAGATTTACTCTTATAATGATAGCAGCTTCGGACTTGATGAAAAATTTATGTATTTAAGAGATATTGTTAATTAAATATATTTAGGTCCCATGATTTCAAGATGAAGACAATCTTGAAATATTAAGACAATTAATATATCCAGCATACATCAGAAACACAGACACGCACACACGTATTCAGGAAGCCCGAAAACTCAAAATTAATCAATCAATCAATCAACACACAAATACTATATATATATATATATATATATACACACATATATATATATCTATATATATACACACATATATATACAATCTATCTATCTATCTATCTATATATATATATATATATATAGATAGATAGATAGATGTATATATATGTGTGTATATATATAGATATATATATGTGTATATATATATATATATATATAATGCACGTATCTGTATCAACCTTTTTTCTTTTAAAAAAATCCCAACATCCCACCAATTAAAAAATGCAACCCCTATTGCATTCTGCTACAATAGACAAAACCTGAATGATCCCCTTTCGCTACAGGAGAACGGATCAAATCCACACATAAACTAAACGAGAATGAATCTCCCCCAATTCTTTGTTTATGTTTCGGTCCACAAAAGCGCATTTCAGAGATCACTCCGATACATAACATAAACTAAACATGAAACCTGATCCTTTCAACTGCACGATGGGGATGTTAGAATTTCATCCCCCCCTAACCCCAAACCCCCCTTTTCCCCCCATCTCTCTTCCCTCTCCCTCTTACGAACGAGTATCCATTGGTCGCATCATACGTGTGATCCTCAGCTTCTGGCAGGATTCGCCCCCATCCCTGAAGCTATTTTCATTATCTAGCCCTGTCTCTTCGAAGCGTACACTTCACGGAGTGAACGGACAGGGGAGGCGGATGGGGATAGATATGGAAGGGGTGGGGAAGGACGAGAGAGGTGGATGTGGAAGGACTAGGGAGGTGGATGGGGAAGGATATGGTAGGGGAAGAGCATTTTTTGGGAGTGACTTCCGAACCCCTCAGGGTGATGAGGAATTGATTAGAGATGGATGGAAACGACAGAGAGAGAGAGAGAGAGAGAGAGAGAGAGAGAGGTTAAATAGGGGAAGGGCTTCGAAGGTAAGGGACCCTTCTCCCTAATGCTTTTAGTCGATTATTCCACTATTATACCAGGAGAGAGAGAGAGAGAGAGAGAGAGAGAGAGAGATTAAAATAACTGTAAATCAGTTGGAACACATAATATTTGGTAAAACATGAAAGTTTAAAAACTTCAAACAAATAGCAACCAATATTATTCTAACCTTACATAGTATACAGACTCCCACCAATATTTTTCTAAGGTAAAACGCAAAAAGATGAAAGAAAATCTAAAATTACTTCAAGCAAATGCCAACGAATATAAACCTAACCTTACATTGAATACACTACAACCACCATTCTTTTATTTTTAAAAGAAAAAAAGGGAAAACCAGAAGTGGAGAAAAGGGTATTCAGGTGAAAAAAAGGGAGAATAAAAAGTGTTGAAAGGGTCTCTTTGTTCAACAGAACGCTAGCCATGCATTCCCCATTGCCTGTTGCATATGAATCAAAGCAGTTAATTCAAGTGGGTTGGATTCCATTTTGCATTTCCCTCCCCTCTTCCTGGGGAGGAAGGGGTGAGTACTCATTGACGAAAAGGATGACGGTGAATTCAGTGTTGAATACAAAAAGGGGATATTCGAGTATAGTGTGATATCAATAACAAAAACAACATACCCTTTTGCCTGAGGGTACACTCGGGCACACTATTCTATCTTATTTCAATTCCTCTGGTTTTATTAAAGTCTTTATAGTTAATATAGGAAATATTTATTTTAATGTTACAATTCTTAAAATATTAAATTTTCCCTTATTTCCTCACTGAGCTATTTTCCCTCTTGGAGCCCTGGGCTTATAGCATTCTGATTTTCCAGCTAGGGTTGTAGCTTAGCTAGTAATAATAATAATAATAATAATGATAATAATAATAATAATAATAACATCCCGGCAGCAAGATCATCCGATGATGAATATTAAGACAGTGATATAATTCTTAAAATAAAAACCTAATGGAAAAGACTGAAGATTAATTTGATTAGTAACGTAGAATTTAAAAGGAGGTCGCAAACGCATACGTACACACAAGCAAAGTGAAAAGAATGACAGAGATGGGTTTCCGTGAAATTAGCTGTTTGAAATGTCAACATAAAGAATGGGTTACATTTTCAAGATCAGCTATAGAGTCCTGTCTTTATATATATATATATATATGTATATATATGCATATTTATATATATATATATATATATATCTATATATATATATATAATATATACACAGTATATATATATACATATATATATATATATATATATGTATATATATAAATATGCATATATAATATATATATGTATATATATGTATATGTATATATGTATATATATGCATATATATATATATATATATACACACAGTATATGTATATATATACATATATATATGTATATATATAAATATGCATATATATATACATATATATACATATATAAATTATATATACATATATATATATACACATATATATATGTATACATATATACCACACATATATATATATACATATATACATATATATATGTATACACACACACACACACACACATATATATATATATATATATATAAACTTGGTGTAAACAGAATTATCTAATCGTGACGAACAAAATGTGTAAACAAGTAAAGGCTGATTAATACTTAAATGAAGAATTTTCTTAAAGGGAATGCTCTTTCCATCTCCTGTAGTTTATCTATTGCCTGTTTCCTTTCCTCACTGGGCTATTTTTCCCTGTTGGAGCCCATGGTCTTATAGCATCCTATCTTTCCAACCAAAGTTGTAGCTTAGCTAGTAATAATAATAATATAAATAATATCCACTTCACATTCTTATGACAACATTTAAACACATTAAGGAACCTTGTCAAATTCTGACTCAACGTTATTTAGTACACATCTGTCAAAACTAAATAAGTTTGGAAGGACAATCACCCTGGAACCAAGAAAACAATAGTCTCTCCTACATAAAGGAACGAGTGAAAACATTAAACCTAATGTGAAAATAAGAGGAACTTCTAAATCTTTTACCCTCAACTCTTGGAGACTGAATAGGGGGTATATTAATAGGTCCTTTTACCAATAGAATGAAGGACTTTTATATAGGAGATGGCTATGTTTAATAGCCCTAAGTTGTATGGTAAAAGCGTGTTGAATTAAGAGCCTAAAACAATTGACTATGGAACCAACCTAAAATTGTTTATCGTATTTAAAAGGTCCTTTTAAAAATATATATTATAATTTCTGCCCTTTATTGCATTTAAATAAATGTAAAACTATGGACACTTTTAAAGAATAACAGTAATGTTGTCATAATGTTAACAGCATTACTTTTTTTTTTTATTTTATGAAAAGAAACTTCAATAAGCGAGATGTCCCTTGATGTAGCACACATACAAATACATACAAAGAATACATATATAAATATATACCCTTTCTGAGTGGGGATACCTTCACGTGATGAAAGGATTTGTATATGTCCATGATCAGCAAAGCTGTATTAGCCAGTGACACCCATACTGAACTGGTTTCCTGTGAGCGATCAGCGAAAGTCTCCACCATCACCAATCAGCATTGGCCAGCATGGTGATGAAAACTAGCCAAATTACAGATAACAATACAGACATGTCTGAGGGCTTTGTTCTCCAGTGGGTTAGAAAAGGCTGCATTATTTATTATTGTTGTATATATTTATACATAGACACACACACACACACATATATATATATATATACATACACACACACATACACACATTATATATATATATATATATATATGCATATACATATAATATATATATATATATATATGCATATACATATATATGCATATACTCATATATATGCAAATACACACACACACACACTATATATATATATATATATATAATATATATATTTATACATATATATATCTATATATCTATCTATCTATCTATCTATCTATCTATCTATATATATATATATATATATGAGTGTGTGTGTGTGTTTGTATATTCGCGCTCTCATTGTTTATTTCTGCAACAACTGCGATATCTATGGTTACCTACAAAACCGTAAAATCTAATACGACATGTACTACCATTCAAAACGGTAGAACATTCATGAATATTTTTAAAGAATCACCATCATAATGCAAAATACCGCATTCAAACTAAAAGCTACCTGTAAAAGAAAAAAAAAACTTTAAACAAAAACTAGTTTTCAAACAAATAAAACGTATTAGTAATTGCGTGTCGCAAAAATATGCTCATAAATATGGAAATGAGCATCTGCTGACAACTTCTATGAATCCTCAAGGGAAGTATTAACCGTACTTACAGCAAAGAACGTTTGTCTCTACAGATCTCCCTGTATGATAAAGAGCAAGTGTCAGGATATTTACATATATACATACACACACACATATATATGTATATATACATACACACACACACACACATATATATATATATATATACATGTGTATATATATGTATGTATGTGTATATATATATACAATATATATATATATATATGTGTGTGTGTGTGTGTATATATATACATATATATACATATATATATATGTGTGTGTATATATATATTATATATATACACACACACAACACATAAATAGATATACTGTATATTTATTTTCGGATACGACCAGCTCTCCTCGTCCTCGGGGTAGGAGGAAAGGGAATAGTCATACCTTGGTGAGAGGGGGTGCGTGTGAGTGTTATCTGTCTAAATATTTAGCGTCCTTTTTTGCAGGTCGCATACACTAATAAAGGAAGGATAGCAAACCTGCCGGCGGGGGTTGCTGGAGATTAAGAATGTTTAAATAAAAAATGTAATAAAATAAATAAATAAAAAGAATGCAAAATATATGTTTACTAAATAAAATTACTAAAATAATCTTTTCTGTTTTTAGATTAATATGTAAATTAAAGGAGGTAAAAATATATGATTGCTAATCAATGAAATTACTAAAACTGCCCTGATTTTAATTCATTATGTAAATCAACCTACCATATTGTACATATTGTAGATGAAATATGAAAATGAAAACGCATTTTCAACGTAGAACTTTAGATGCGAGTTAAAGGTTTTCTACATGTAGAAATTGAACAAAGATTAAAATAAATGTACCAATCTTCTTGTGTTCTTTAAATCACCACTCAAACAACCATATATAAATAATGAAATAAAGTCAAAACCAATCATCTGGCTAAGAGAAGAAACAAAGAAATAAAATTTCGTATATTGGAGGAGCTACAGGTAGGGGCACACCCACTTGCTACCTCTATAATCATTCAAGTCCGCAGGATGAACCATATGCATTCAGAGCATTAGTAATTTGCCAGGGGCAAAGTAAGGCGTAGAAGGAGGGGAAAAGAAGAAGAGGCGTTTCCTACCTGGCTAATCCCCTCGGAAGTGACGGGGGGAGAGGGGGAAATGGATGGGGTAGCGGTAGGGGATTTTCTGTCCGTTTACCGTCACCCAAGGGTAATGCCATACAAAAGCTATACAAAAACATTGCTCGTGGACGAAAGACATGTGTGTGCTTGTACGTGTTCGTTTTCTTTTCCATTTGAGAGAGAGAGAGAGAGAGAGAGAGAGAGAGAGAGAGAGAGACTTGCAATAGAAGTAATTAAGACTTCGAGAGGGAATTAATTATGTCAATGACAACACCACACCTCGATGATGAAGATTGATAACGAGAGAGAGAGAGAGAGAGAGAGAGAGAGAGAGAGAGAGACTTGCAACAGAAGTAGTTAAGACTTCGAGGGTGATTTCCCTCAACGAGAACACCACACCTTGATGATGAAGATTGTGATAACGAGAGAGAGAGAGAGAGAGAGAGAGAGAGACTTGCAATAGAAGTAATTAAGACTTCGAGAGGGAATTAATTATGTCAATGACAACACCACACCTCGATGATGAAGATTGATAACGAGAGAGAGAGAGAGAGAGAGAGAGAGAGACTTGCAACAGAAGTAGTTAAGACTTCGAGGGTGATTTCCTCAACGAGAACACCACACCTTGATGATGAAGATTGTGATAACGAGAGAGAGAGAGAGGAGAGAGAGAGAGAGAGACTTGCAATAGAAGTAATTAAGACTTCGAGAGGGAATTAATTATGTCAATGACAACACCACACCTCGATGATGAAGATTGATAAGCGAGAGAGAGAGAGAGAGAGAGAGAGAGAGAGAGACTTGCAACAGAAGTAGTTAAGACTTCGAGGGTGATTTCCCTCAACGAGAACACCACACCTTGATGATGAAGATTGTGATAACGAGAGAGAGAGAGAGAGAGAGAGAGAGAGAGAGACTTGCAATAGAAGTAATTAAGACTTCGAGAGGGAATTAATTATGTCAATGACAACACCACACCTCGATGATGAAGATTGATAACGAGAGAGAGAGAGAGAGAGAGAGAGAGAGAGAGACTTGCAACAGAAGTAGTTAAGACTTCGAGGGTGATTTCCCTCAACGAGAACACCACACCTTGATGATGAAGATTGTGATAACGAGAGAGAGAGAGAGAGAGAGAGAGAGACTTGCAATAGAAGTAATTAAGACTTCGAGAGGGAATTAATTATGTCAATGACAACACCACACCTCGATGATGAAGATTGATAACGAGAGAGAGAGAGAGAGAGAGAGAGAGAGAGACTTGCAACAGAAGTAGTTAAGACTTCGAGGGTGATTTCCCTCAACGAGAACACCACACCTTGATGATGAAGATTGTGATAACGAGAGAGAGAGAGAGAGAGAGAGAGAGAGAGAGACTTGCAATAGAAGTAATTAAGACTTCGAGAGGGAATTAATTATGTCAATGACAACACCACACCTCGATGATGAAGATTGATAACGAGAGAGAGAGAGAGAGAGAGAGAGAGAGAGAGACTTGCAACAGAAGTAGTTAAGACTTCGAGGGTGATTTCCCTCAACGAGAACACCACACCTTGATGATGAAGATTGTGATAACGAGAGAGAGAGAGAGAGAGAGAGAGAGAGAGAGAGAGAGACTGACTCGCAATAAGAAGTGATTAACAGACTTGGAGGGTGAATTTCGACTTCAAGAACGCACGCGTTGATTACCATGATTGTGATCACGATATCAAACGCAGAGAGAGAGAGAGAGAGAGAGAGAGAGAGAGAGTATAATTGAGTAAAACACTGAGCGAGAGAGAGAGAGAGAGAGAGAGAGAGAGGGGGGTTATAATTAAGTAAAACAGTAAGAGAGAGTGCGCGAAGTATAACGGAGTACAACAGAGAGAGAGAGAGAGAGAGAGAGAGGAGAGAGAGAGTAGGCCTACTTTATCTAATCTACACACTACTACAGTTTTGCAGAACAACCGAATAACAAGCACCTTAAATTCAACGAGTCAAAGGATAGCAACAAACGCCGGGCAGCAACATGAAGGTGAGAGTAACAAGCGAACTGAACTTAGATCCCGTGCCTTATATCAAAGGAAAATATCCTTTATCATTAGGGGAAACACAGGGAGGGCTAGAGACGATTATAACTTATCGGAATTAATTAAGAGGGGGCTCCGTTTACGCCCTTATAACAAACTGATCTAATAAGAAAGAACGAATCAACAATATTAAATCAACTAATTTGCTTTCATTGTTCAATTCAAATATGCACATGAGGGCCGATTATTTTTTGTGTTTGATAATTAAAAGAAATTAAGAATAATAATAGGGAAATGTTTTGTACTTTGTTTTAAAAATATGGAAAAATTTTGAACTTTTGTTTAAAAATAGGAGAAAATCTAGTAGTTTTTTAAATTAGGAAAAATTTGGTACTTTTATGTTTGAAATAAGGAAAAATAGTTACTTCTGTTTAAAAATATGGAAAATTAGTACTTGTATAAAATAGGGACAAATTTACTTTTGTTTAAAATAGGGAAAAGTATAAAACTTTAGTTTAAAAATAAAGCTAAACTATGTATTTTTGAATAAATTTAGGGAAAATGTAGTATTTTTTGTTTAAAAATAGGGAAAAATTTCTTACTTTTATTTAAATATAAGGAAAATTTTGACTTTTGTTTAAAAAGAGGAAAAAATGAGTACTTTTATTAGGCCTCAGAATCAGGTCTCGTCCTCATTCCGAGCCGTTCTTCAAGAAGGCCTATCACACTGTAAAGGGTATCAAATTGTCAATCCCAAATGGAAAAAAAAAAAAAAAAAAAAAAAAAATTACCAGTCGGTAGTCTCGAAGAACTTATTGGAAGACGAATAGATAAAAGGGGAGAGGAGAGAAGGAGTCGTTGAGGGGTCGTAAATCAGGGAGGGAGAGAGAGAGAGAGAGAGAGAGAGAGAGAGAGACAGAGAGAGAGAGAGAGAGAGGGGGGGGGGGGAGAGGGAGAATCAGAACATTTTGGAAGGGGAGGAAGCGGGAAGTCCTTGTCCCTTCCTGCGACGTCCTAAGAAGGGGAAGAACATAAAGGCCGTAAGACAAGGAGAGAGAGAGAGAGAGAGAGAGAGAGAGAGTGTGTCATCAGGAAATCAGTTTTTGGATCGACCACTTCGCTGAAATGCGAGCGCCAAAGGTTCATTTGAATATCAATAGAGAACCAATCACTGTCAAACATGGACCTCGGAATGAGAGATGAGAATCAAGTGTTCGCGCATTTATAAATACGTGTCTGTTTATGTATGCATCCTTATAGACACGCGCATCTATTTCCAGGGGATATACTTGATTCATTTGCATACAAATAGTGGTAATAATGGTTAATTGATGCCATTATCAAACTGATTAAACACACATAGCAGTCAATATACTATGAACAAAATTAAATGATGGTTGGAAGTGAAAAAGAGAATAAAAGAAGAATAGCAAAATAAGAAGTTATTAGTTAGTAAGAATATACAAAATACATAACCCAAACAAATATGCATCAAGTCAACATAAAATAATTTCGAAGGAAAAAAAATACATACATATATATATATATATATATATGTACAGTATACATATATACATACATACATATATATATATGTAATATATATATATATATATATAAATATACAGTATACATATATACATTCATATATATATATATATATATATATATACTGTATATATACAAAATCCACTTAAAACTACCAGATAACAATTGCCTTCCCTCAATTAAATAATTAATTTGAGTCCATCATATGAATCCTATTAATTGGTGAAAAAAATAAAACGAGTCCATCATAATACCCCTATTAATTAGTGAAAATAAAAAAGAAAATGGGAGACATCTGCCATCTGAAATCCAATTTATAACTCGATAATGAAGGAAGCCATTTTTTCCAATAGGCTTGGAACAGCGTGCCAGAAATTCCTAATATGGAATTTAAATGGATCTCTGGGAGTATCTTTTAACTAACGTCTTCTCTCGTGTACTTTCCTCTAGATATTGATGAGCTCTTTAAATCTTAATATATTAACATTATTTATGATAATTATAGTTATATTAGTAGCAGCAATCATATGACAAGATTAGAAGCAAGCAAAGCAATATTAGTGATATTTACAACTTTTTAAAAATATACATATATATATATATATATATATATGTATATATACACATACATATATATACATATATATATTAATTGTATATATATATATATATATACATATATATATATATATATATAGCCTGACACTTATTCTTTATTATATAAGTGAAGATTATAATCATCTTTACACAATAAAGTTGTGCTAACAAAACAAAAACTGAAAAACAAAAATATGTATTATATATAATGATCTGTGAATGACAGGCAAAGGCAGAGAGAGGAGAAGAAAAATTCTTCGACGGAAAAAAAAAAAATTCCCTCAAAAGCCGATTTGGCTGAGGACAAGAGATGTGATGGGTACATCATACTAAGTGAGGGAGGGATTGAGGGGGATTGAGGGAAGTGGAAGAGGGGAATCACAAGAGACACTGAAAAAAAGTAAAAGGTGACTAATAAAAAATATAAAAAAAAAATGGTTTAAGTGCTGAGGGGAAATGGATTTTTCTTTCGGGAAACCATTTGCAATTTTAATGTACAAAAAATCAAATGTCGAGTGAATGATGGATTGTGGTTATGTGGCATTAAGGAAAAACAACTTATTCATAATGATGCTACTTAAAATAAACGACAAAATAAATATATTCTTCGACACAAAACTTTTCTAGTTAAGGCAGACACTGGAGTTTCAAAAATGTATCTTTCCTCAAATTATGAAATCTATTTCATTCCAAGACAATACAAAGCAAATCGTAACAAAAAGGAATCCAAAACGCAACAAAAAGGACTTTATAAAAAATGAAAACGTAACAAAGAGGACATCATTAAAAAAATGAAAAAGTAACAAAAAGGCCTTCAAGAAAAAATGAACACGTAACAAAAAGGACTTCAAAAAAATGAACACGTAACAAAAAGGACCTCATGAAAAAATGAACACGTAACAAAAAGGACTTCATGAAAAAATGAACATGTAACAAAGAGGACTTCATTATAAAGTGAAAAAGTAACAAAAAGGACTTCATAAACAATGAAAACGTAACAAAGAGGACTTCATTAAAAAATGAAAAAGTAACAAAAGGACTTCATAGAAAAAAAATAAAACGTAACAAAATAGACTTCACGAAGGAAAACGTAACAGAAAGTACTTCATGAAGAAGGAAGACATAACAAAAAGTACTTCATGAATGGGGAAAACGCAACAAAAAGAACTTCAAGAAGATGGAAAACCATAACAAAAAAAAACTTCAAGAAGAAGAAAACCATAACAAAATGAACTTCAAGAAAATGAAAACGTAAAAAGGGAACTTTATGAAAAAGGGAAAAGGAAAAGGGAAGCAACGGGGATGAAAAAGGAAGACTAAAGGTCTCCCTCGGGAGAACAAATGACATCTAAATGGCCCAAACCATAAAATGGCCGGAGACGCCGGAAATATACAGAGGCAATTCCATCAGGAAAACAGGAAAGGAAGGTGCGAAGGAGACGGTGGGATGGATTTAAACTACGGAAGGATGCTGCTCCTATAGATCTCTCAGTCTTACAAACTATTTTGTTATTTAGGGGATTTTAGGCCTTATTGAGCCTATGAAAAAACCTCATTATATATATATATATATATATACACACACACACACACACATATATATATATATATACACACACATAACATACGAACACAAACATATGTAATCCTATATATACATACAATCTTATATGTAAAATATTCAGCGCACATACATCATTTGTACATTCCTAGGAAGCGTGCAAAATCACATCCGTTACGGTTCATTTTCCCTTTGCCTACACATACACCTGTATAGTCTGGCTTATTCTTTACACATTCTCCTCTGTCCTCTTACACGTGACAACACTGAGGTACCAAATAATTCTTCTTCACCCAAGGGGTTAACTACTGTAATGTAATTGTTCAGCGGCTAGAGGAGACTCTTTAGCTATGGTAAGCAGCTCTTCTAGGAGGACACTCCAAAAACAAACCATTGTTCCCTAGTCTTGGGTAGTGCTATAGACTCTGGACCATGGTCATTCACTGTCTTGGGGTAGAGTTCTCTTGCTTGAAGGTACACTCGGGCACACTATTCAATCTTATTTCTCTTCCTCCAGTTTTGTTAAAGTTTTTATAGTTTATATACGAAATATTTTTCTTAATGTTGTTACATGTTCTTAAAATATTTTATTTTTCCTTGTTTCCTTTCCTCAATGGGCTACTTTACCTGTTGGGACTTATAGCATCCGGATTTTCCAACTGGGGTTGTAGCTTAGCATTTAAATAATAACAATAATAATACCAAATTTTCCTCACAAAGAATAAATAAGTTTTTCTTTGAAGAAGCTAATGATAAAATAATGATAAACAGTAAATTTACCCTTAAGAGTAAGTATTGACTAATAATGATTGCTTCGGTAAATACTTCTACTTTATAAACATGAAATTACAAGTGTCCTCGCACACGTACACACACACACACGTACACATGTACACACACACACACACACACACATATATATATATATATACATATATATATACGTATTTATATATATATATATATATATATACACACATACACATGAGTGTTAGTGTACAAAGACAGAGAGAGAAAGAAACAAGTCGGTGTACTGCCTTCGAATGGGGAAGCCCAAAGTGGCATTAGGAGATGAAGTTCTGCGGTGAACGTAAACTGAGAATTGTCAAGCAACAGATAACACAAATCAATTGAAATTCTGCAACATGATGCTAAAGACGCGATGGCCGTGAAGCAAAAATATGAAAATGCTGTAATTGGAAAATGATAAGAAAGCTCCCTCTATAAAAAAATAAAAAGAAAAAAAATACGTATAGCTGCTCTTATCAACGTGACGCATCCAAAATGTCTCTTCATGTACTCTCTCTCTCTCTCTCTCTCTCTCTCTCTCTCTCTTTCTCTCTCTCTCTCTCTCTCTCTCTCTCTCTCTCTAACAGAATTGTGAAGATATTCACTACCAATCATTATTATTATTATTATTATTATTATTATTATTATTATTATTATTATTATTATTATTGTAGTTGTTGTTGTTACATCCACTCAGCGAAAATAATATACAGCAACAAGTATTTTTTCGTTCTAGCTTCTGCAATAAAAAATAGTCAATATGTACGCTCTCTCTCTCTCTCTCTCTCTCTCTCTCTCTGTGCTTCATAATCACCAATATCCGCCGGCCCACAATTTCAATTAACTCGACACACACATGGTTAGTGAGTGATAAGCCAACAATCACAATCAAATAAACTGCTGACAGCAGAAGATGAGGCAGGGAGAGGCAGGAAGCGTAGAGAGAGAGAGAGAGAGAGAGAGAGAGAGAGAGAGGACTATTATTATTTGGGGAAACCAAGGGTAGCGAGGGGAAACGGCACAGGAATAATACTGATTATGATGACGACAGCTTATATGGGTGGTGTAATATTTTCGCGAGAGAGAGAGAGAGAGAGAGAGAGAGAGAAAGAGAGAGAGAGAGAGAGAGAGAGAGAGAGAGAGAGAGAGATTGTTTTTTGTTTTAATCAATTTATTGCGCCCATTCGCGTCAGACATTTGAGTACATGGTAATACAGTAATATTATTTACATCTACATTGTAATTCTGTTATAGCTAAGGAATAAAAAAGAAAAAAATTATATACAGACATTTAAGTACATATTCAAACAGTACTGTTTACATCTATAGCATACAATGAAGGTTATACAAAGGAATACAAATAAAGTATAGACAGATATTTGGTACATATCAAAAATAATATTGCTCATTTCTATATATTTATGGTTATACAAATGAATTCATATGGAATACAAATTAAATTTAGTTTGATTTCATAGGTAGGTTGTTACCTATCTTTAATTAACATTACAAAACAGCTGATTATTCAGTATCCACCAAAGTGAGGATGGCGAGAGAGAGAGAGAGAGAGAGAGAGAGAGAGAGAGAAGAGCGTACATATTAATTATCTATCATTACATAAACTGAAACGAAAAAAAAAAATACTTGTTGTTGTATGATATTTTAGCTATGGGTAGATGTGTGGAAATGAATCTACAAAAGTCTGTTAGTCGACCATACATATGGCAAGAAGTGTAAGTGAGAAATAAGTGACAGACCAGAGGATTGAAGAAAAGGAAAATGATGGAGAAGAAAAGAGCCGAAGAGGGAAAGAAGGTAGAAAAAAAAGAAGGAAGATGGGTGGAGACACCAGATGTAATGGAAGAGACCGACGCCAAGAGAGAAGAGAAAGAGAGAAAAGTATGAGAAGCACGGGGGTGGGGGACCTGAGGAAGATAGGCCTATCTGTGTACTACTGATGGGAAGCAAATGGGGAAATAGGATAGAGGACTGCCACCACTTCCTCTGCTCCCAAATGACACAACACATGGACGGTATTTATAATGCAAGAGCGTAAAGCTTTGCCTTGGAAGCTACGAAACAGCGCTTCTGGCTGGCATAGGAATAATGTATTTTCTGGGGGGGGGGGGTTAGAATAAGTTTTTAAAGATGCCTGTGTGTGTGTGCGTGTGTGTTAATTTCATACCACGAGAAATGGAAAACAGTGTGCGGGGATACCCCTGTTAAATTTCACCTTCACAAGCACTGTTATAAACGTGATTCTATTGTACTTAAGTGACCTCTTTTGTACTTACGTTTCATGTAATACATATACAGTATGTATATGTATATATATACACACACACACACACATATATATATATATATTTATATATATATGTAATAAACATAACACATTATATATGTATATATATATATATATACATATATATATTATATATATATAACCACACACACACACACACACACACATATATATATATATATATGTTGTGTGTGTGTGTGTATATATATTGTATACACACATACGCGTGTGCGCATGCGTAAGTGCCTCATATACAGTACAAGCCGGTTCTTAGTAATATACAATGATTATTTTCGTAATTAAAAAAAAAATAGATTCAAAGACCTCTAAAAAAATAAAATGTGTGTTTGTGTGTATAGCCTATATATACTGTATACACACATACGTGAGTGCGCGTGCGTACGTGCCTCATATACAGCACAAGCCGGTTCTTAGTAATATACAAAGATTTTTTTCGAATTAAAAAAAAATCAAAGACCCCTAAAAAAATATAAAACTGTTAAAAGCCAATAATGAAAATTAAAATATTCACTCATCTGATATCTATACGTTTCCTTATTTCCTTTCCTCACTGAGCTATTTTCCCTGCAGCAGCCAATGGGGTTATAGCTTAATAATAATAATAATAATAATAATAATAATAATAATAATAATAATAATAATAATAATAATAATATCATCACTATACTTTTCAAGCAGATTAAAAGCAAAAAACCACTGGCTACTGGAGGGTCGCTTCGGACATGGTCGTTCTCAATCCATAAAGATAGCCCCTGACCAAGTAATCATCATAAAACGTTCCACCTTATGGTTATCTCTCTCTCTCTCTCTCTCTCTCTCTCTCTCTCTCTCTCTTGTGGGCGAGTATTCGTTATCTACTGACATTTTTCTTTGTCACTTATTTTCTCCTTTATTCTGCCTGCTATCATCTGTTTCACTAACAAAACTGTTTCCTTCTATCATTACTCTCCATTATTGAAATTACATAACTTTCTCACACTCCGTTTCCAAAGACAACATATATGAACCCTTGTGGGTATATATATATATATATATATATATATTATTCTGAGTGAGAATACCTTTAGGCTATGAGTGATCAGACGAAAATCTCCCACCATCGCTATTTTGCACTGATAGGTGTGATGAAACTGGCCAAACCCCAAATATGAACTGACATGACTCAGGCTTTTGTCCTGCAATAGACTAGAAACTGTTGCATTGGTTGTTGTATATATGTGTGCTTATGTGTGTGTATATGTGTGTGTGTATATATATATATATATATATACACACATTCATTTACATTTGCCTCATAGCAATAAATTTCTAATAAAATATATAAGGCACTAAATGGTAATATTCTGCATTCTATGCATACTAAGCAAACATCGATACAGATCAAATCTAACACGCGTGGCAAAAATTACACCAGTCACCAACTAAATCCTTTTAACAACTGTGGTTGTAACTCTAGTAAGCTATCAAAAGGAGGACCCGTCTTGAATACAGAGTTAGTTCTGCCCAACTGCCACCTTAAAAGGATGCTATCAATTATTCATCCCCATCAGGTAAGACGTACAAACTGCGTAAGGCACGGCGCACGCTCTAACTACTAGTAACTTAGCATAGATTGTGGGGTATTGAAGTATCTGAGTAGCTAAACTATCTACTGGTATCTATGACATGTCGAATGTTGTAATCAAAATATATCTTTCATTATATATATATTATATTTCTTTGTATCATTATCATACTCCTATTTAACACATCACAATGCATATTCTAAATAATGAGTCATTTCCATCTGATTTGAAGAGCTTATTTTTTTTTTCTTTTTTTTTTTATAAAATGTCCAGGACTCTTAAATACACTTGATAGGGACCGTTTCTGTCTAGCGATCGCCGGACTGGGGTTCGAGTCCCGCTGAAGCTCGATAGTTTCTTGTAGTGTCTGCAACCTCTCCGTCCTTGTGAGGTAGGAATGAGGGGTTCGTGGGAGCTTATAGGTCTACCTGCAGAGTCATCAGCAGCCATTACCTGGCCATCCCTGGTTACAGCTAGGGTGGAGAGGGGCTTGAACGCTGATCATATGTATATATGGTCAGTCTCACGGGCATTGTCCTGCTAGCTAGGGTATTCTCATTGTTCCCTGCTTCTGCAATTTATGAAGTGCCTTTGAACTCACAGAAAAGGGGCAAGCTTAAATTGAGAATAACGCTGATCATATGTATATATTGTTATTGTTATTACTATTATTATTATTATTATTATTATTATTATTATTATTATTATTATTGCTTGCTAAGCTAAAACCCTAGTTGGATGCTATAAGCCCAGGGGCTTCAACAGGGAAAATAGCCCAGTGAGGATATGAAAAAAAAAGGAAAATAGAATATTTTACGAGAAGTAACACCGTTAAAATAAATATCTCCTTTATAAACTACGGGCAGTCTCTAAGGCATTGTCCTGCAAGCTAGGTATTGTCCTACAAGCTAGGGTATGGTCCCGTCCCTTGCCTCTGCCATTCATAAGGTGCTTTAAAACCACAGAGAAGAGGCCAACTCAAAATAAGAATAATGTATTCCGTTTTTCCCGTTGGGTGGGCCACCAACCAACGCGTCAATGGGTCAAAACGGGCACAGCATGAACCCTCAAGGTAGCAATAATACTTCCCGTTACTCAATGCCTCAAACTGCTCCGTGGAATCGTGTTCTCTAAAGTGACGTGAGCGCATAGCATTTCCTGCTTAGATCTTCCCCTATATAATAAAGAGCTAGTGTCTGGCTATTTATACAGTATACTATCATTATCACTACCATCAGCTGTATCTAGTCCACTGCAGGACAAAAGCCTCAGACATGTCCTTCTAATCCCGTCTGCTTATGATGTTTCTAAGCCAGTCTATACCCGCAATTTTGCTTAGCTCGTCAGTCCATCGTCTTTTCTTTTTCCCTGCTTCTTTTGCAATCTCTAGTGATCGATTCTGTTATTCTTAATGTCTATTTATAAGCTGTCATTCTCATCATAATATATCCTGCCCATGAACATTTCTTTTTCTTACTTGTAACTTTTTTTTTCCAGTCACGCTCAGAGGCATTGCCAGACATATAACTACTCGGTCTCTCGACGTCCCTCAGGTAGGAGGGGAGAGTGAGTAGTTGTACCCCGGAGAGAGGTTATAGTTAAGAAAGGGGGAGGGGGGTGCGAAGGGTTGAATGTGTGTGCTCGTGTGCGTGCATATCTATCTAAATATTTAGCTGTCATTTTATGATGGGTAATGTACACTAATTATAAATGATATGTAATAGAGCCAATGGTCAGTATGTCTGTGAACATTAAATTCGTCCCTGATATTTTCCGATAGATCCCGAGCTTATTTTTTTTTCTTCTATTAAGAAACATACATTTACAATTCTTACAATTTATAATATTGCATATAGATCAAAATATATTTAAATGAATAAATTTTCTAATTAATATATATTCATAATTGCTACTTTTACTAATCTAAATCATCATCATCTCCTACGGCTATTGACGCCATGGGGACTGGATTATATTTCTCCAGTCGTCTCTATCTTGAGCTTTTAGATCAACCCTTCTCCACTCATCTCCTACTTCACGCTCCATAGTCCTCAGCCATGTAGGCCTGGGTCTTCCAACTCTAACATATCAACTCGTGAATACTTCTTGAACAGAAATTTTAAGTACTATTTTATTTACATTAGAAGTATTTACAATTCTACTTTTTATCCATTTAAGTAATTGCAGGTCAGTACTTATAAATCCCAAGATCTTCCAATCCATATACCTTCAATAAAATCCCGCTATTAAATGGCAAGAGAATGAGGTGAACAATTCGTAGGTCTTCCAGAGAGACGATTGCCCGCCAGTTATCTCTCCGTTCGACTCAACTGGTTTTTATTTACTTCCGACCTAACCTCACGGTTTCTTTATGGGCTTCTTACTGATAGCCATGTGTGCTGTTAAATCAGAACAAAGTGACTCTAATTTAGTTCTATATAGATACACATAAATGATCAACAAATAAAGCGATTATTTCGTGGCTTTAAAAAGGGATTTGAATGATTAAAGGCAACCCATGAATTGCTAGCAGGATATTGTCATAGAAACTGTATATATATATATATATATATATATATATATATATATATATATAATATATATATGATATATATTATATATGTATATGATCATATATATATTATATATATATATACATATACACATATATATATACACACATATATATATATATAGATATATATATATATATATATATATATATATATATATATATATATATATATATATATATGATCAGAGCTCATGCCCCCTCTTCATCCAACCTAAAACCAAGAAGGGCTAGGCAATGGGTCCCTGATGACTCGTAGTAGGTAGACTTATAGGCTACCCCAAAACACCTTATTCTTAGCTCACAAGGATAATAGGGTTCTAGACACTACATAAATTATAGAGATTGAGTGTTGCTCGAACCCCAGTCCGGCAGATCACCAGACACGTTTCTAATAGCCACCACAACCCTAAACAGTAAATTTACCCAAGGTTACCTCTAAACCAGTTTCATCCCTTTGAGAGGGTCGATTACCTCGCTGATGGCCCCCCTTGTGTGGAATGATATATTACTTATTAAAGTTGCCACTGATGTTGGATCTCACAAAGAGAGAGAGAGAGAGAGAGAGAGAGAGAGAGAGAGAGAGAGGAGAGAGAGAGAGAGAGGAGAGAGAGAGAGAGAGAGGAGAGAGAGAGAGAGGTTAAACTTATGAACATTGTATTCTAATTAAATCTAGATAAATGTTTACAAGGGGATCCATGTTCACATCTATAGGTTACAAGTGGGTTTAGACCCCTCGATATTGACTTATGGATCAAACACCTCCGTAACGATTTAAAAAGAGGAACCCAGATAAGTCAATAGGGTAGACGAATATTTATAATACAGGAATGCTATTTTACGTTCAGGCTGAAAATTAGGTTTTTATTAAAATTTTAACCCCGGAGAGCTGACCCCAAATGCAGGAAGCCATGGTGCTGGATCTAACTTTGGAACTAGATTTTATGAACATATCCCATGAAGTTTGGTTTGGAGTCTCCTAATAAATCGGTGATGGACTTGACTAGTAAAGACAGACATCAGACGATAGTTTCCATGAAAAAAAAAATATCCTGGAAAGTGTTTAATCAAGAGAGCGTTGCTTGAACAAATAAAAAATAAATTTAAACTCTTCTATAGCATAGTAGGCAAGTAAAGAGGAATCCCAGCCCACGTTTAGAACTCTAAGGGATTGCGGGGTAAATTACGTATTTCAATAAAGGTTTTTAACTATATTTTTAGTGCAGGTATAATGGCAATTAGAATCCATTGCTACTTCAGGATATATCTTATATACTCTATTGAGACAAGCTCGGAAATTTGGAGGGGCAAAAAAAAAAAAAAAAAAAAAAAAAAAAAAAAAAAAAAAAAAAAAAAAAAAAAAAAAAAAAAAGTCAAAATCACTTTTCATATAATCACATATAACACTGGGGTCCAGCTACATGTTGCAGTTTCGGACAAGACAGTGAGCAAACCGTACTTACTCTTTGCTTTAGCTTCGGCTACCATGCTTCGTGCTAATTGCAGAAAGATTATAAAATCTATACATACTTGAATTTCACCTCGACACACTTGCATAGGTACAAAACCCAGACGGGCAGCTAATTCTCCGATATTACATTTTTAAACACTAAATTAATAGGTCTATAACGACTCGGTTACCAATCATCTTTCAAGACAGCAATGAATGTTGACTTGTGTTCAATTTGTTTGTGATGAATGAGCAATAATGTTACCGACATGAGTATTTGACACGCTTTACTGTAGTGCAAATCAAAGATACTGTGTCGTTTTATGCGCTCCAGTCACGCAAGACTTTAAAGGTCAAACAAATTCACGTCTCAACCATTTCAGTTGTCGAAATTCAGAGTCAATACAGATATTCAATCTGTTAATAAAAGGGCGTATTAGTAATGTTACCAATGATACTAACATCTTTAAATATCCCGCATATATTCCTGCAGTTTATGACAAATTCGGTGC
>NC_090731.1:22539689-22547189 GCF_036898095.1 Palaemon carinicauda | reverse complement strand
ACGATCGAATATATTTATACAACATTTTAGATTTACAACGGATGTTTGGTCTGTATACAATAACGGCAGTGTTACAAAAATGTTGCAGTGCAGTCCTCGTGCAAAATAAGAAATGTTACAGTCAAAGGAAGAAAAAACAAGACATGGCAAACTATGATAGTCATTTACTGGAATGCTCTCTACTAGAGCCATAAGGCTTAAAACATTTTTTTCCCTTCTAGGTTTGATCCTTAGATCGTAATGATATGAACATATATATATATATATATATATATATATATATATATATATATATATATATATATATATATATATATATATATGTGTGTGTGTGTGTGTGTGTGTATATATACACTATGTATTTAAATATATTATACATACATATACACAAATACACATATATAATTTATATAGACTATACATATACTGTATATACACAATATTATACATACATACAATGCATATACATTGATACACAGTATATACAGCATAATGACATTGCCTTACAAAGGAAACAAATATTTACTCACAAACCATGGAAGCCACAATAAGTAAAAAAAAATCAAACCAATAAAATGTCAATCACCTAAAAATAACAAAATCCCATTCTATTAAAAAAAGAAACAAGCAAACAATGTTATGCCCAAAGGCTATTCGCTCGAGTTCCAGAGTTGGATAACCGCTTGACCTTGGGAGCTCAGCGGAGTAAGGAGCCTTTTTCATCCGCGGGTGACATAAATAACATGTTTAATGAACTGGTGGTCGTATTCCAGAAGTAAACAACTTGAGAAATGAGTTAGGGACGTGCAGCTTCGGGTGGCTTACCTTTGCATGGCCTACAATAAAATATCGTTTTTGGCCTGGCCACCAGCCGCCCGTTGAGATACTACCGCTAGAGAGTTATGGGGGTCCTTTGACTGGCCAGACAGTACTACATAGGACCCTTCTCTCTAGTTACGGTTCGCTTTCCCTTTGCATACACATACACCGAATAGTCTGGCCTATTTTTTTACAGATTCTCCTCTGACCTCATACACCTGACAACACTGAGATTGCCAAACAATTCTTCTTCAACCAAGGGGTTAACTACTGCACTGTAATTGTTCAGTGGCCACTTTCCTCTTGGTAAAGGTAGAAAAGACTTTTTAGCTATGGTAAGCAGCTCTTCTAGAGAAGGTCACTCCAAAATCAAACCATTATTCTCTAGTCTTAGGTAGTGCCATAGCCTCTGTACCATGGTCTTACACTGCTTTGGGTTAGAGTTAGAGTTTTCTTGCTTGAGGGTACACTCGGGCACACTTTTCTATCTTATTTCTCTTCCTCTTGTTTTGTTAAAGTTTTGATAGTTTAAATAGGAAAGATTTATTTTGGTATTATTGCTGTTCTGAAAATATTTTATTTTTCTTTATTTCCTTTCCTCACTGGGCTATTTTCCCTGTCGGCGCCCCTGGGCTTATAGCATCCTGCTTTTCCAACTAGGGTTGTAGCTTAGGATTTAATAATAATAATAATAATAATAATAATAATAATAATAATAATAATAATAATAATAATAATAATAAAGGGCCGCCATAACAGATGGTTTTTTAAAGGGATTCGTGAGTAAACGATCATATTATCTACACAATGTCTTTTAATTGTCTTTAAATGGCTTCGTGAGTAAACAATCGTACGCTTTACTTAAGGTCTTTTAAAAAGTATATTCAAATGACCTTGGATTTACTGGATCTACTTATAAACAGTAATTTAGTACTAATGTATATAAGCATACAATATCAGTATAAATCAAAACAAATACACTACTTAATTAAGTGTATTTGAATTTACTTATAAACAGTAATTTAGGAGGAATGTATATACGCATACAATATCAGTATAATTTATAAACATGTACACTACTTAAATAAGAGTATTTGAATTTACTTATAAACCGTAAATTAGGAGGAATGTATACATGCATGAGTAACTTAACAGGAATATATATACGCATACATTATCAGTATAATTCATACCACATACACTGCTTATATAAGTATACTTATATTTACTTATAAACAGTAATTTAGGAGTGGTAAATACGCATGAGTAACTTAGCAGGAATGTATATAGGCATACATCAGTATAATTCATAAACGCATATAATGCTTAAATAAGTATATTTGGATTTACTTATAAGCAGTAATTTAGCCGGAATGTATATACGCATACAATATCAGTATAATTTATAAACATGTACACTACTTAAATAAGTATATTTGGATTTACTTAAAAACAATAATTTAGCAGGACCGTATCAGGCCTATACGCATGCAATATCAGTATAATTCACAAACGCATACACTGTAATTCATTAACTTTAGCATGAATGCATATACGTATACAATACCAGTATAATTGAGAAACAAATCCACGCACACACACTGCTTTTAAAATCCTGATAAAACCTAAAAAAACGGAGATAAGAAAGAGATATTAAAAAAACAATGAAGATCGTGACCTACGATTGCAAGGAATGGTATCTGCCAGCCTCCGCCCTTCTCAATTACTCGTAAGTGATATTAAGTGAAGGGATATTGGGTTGCTTCCTCTGGGCTTGAGAGAGAGAGAGAGAGAGAGAGAGAGAGAGAGAGAGAGAGAGAGAGAGAGAGAGAGAGAGAGAAGTAAAACGAGAATTCCCCTTGAGAGAGAGAGAGAGAGAGAGAGAGAGAGAGAGAGGAGAGAGAGAGAGGAGAGAGAGAGAGAGAGAGAGTAAACTAGAGAATTCCCCTTGAGAGAGAGAGAGAGAGAGAGAGAGAGAGAGAGAGAGAGAGAGAGAGAAGTAAAACTAGAGAATTTCCCTTGAGAGAGAGAGAGAGAGAGAGAGAGAGGAGAGAGAGAGAGAGAGAGAGAGAGAGAGAGGAAGAGAGAGCAGAGAGAGAGAGAGAGCTATTCAAGGTAATGCAGCACTTGTACCCTCCTGAACTCATAGTCCGGTTAAATGTCTTCATAATATTTGCTTTCATTCTCTTTTACATTTACCTTCTTTCAATTATTTTGAGAAAAGAAGAGGATAATCTGACCTTTACAATTTACTAACCTATATGACAAATTTTCTTTTGTAAATATGAATACGGACGAATAAAGAACTATCACTGAAAATGCAAATGAATAAATTTGCAAATAGAAAAAATATATAAGAAAGAATAACAAGTAAATTACAACATCAAATCTATATCAAGCATAAACCTTGAAAAGATATAGCTTGCAAGCTGAAAAAAAAGTCTCGCCCACAAATAATACAGACTATTTTAAACATGAAATGGCTTCTGATTTCAATAACACTTTCTATCAACTTATTTGTAATACTTTTCAATTGTTTTCCTGCTTGTATGACCATGAGAAGGGATTTGGAGAGGGTTTAAGTGCTAATTTCATATGAACAAAAGAATAATTTGAATGCTCCACCTATATGAAGTAATTCACTACAAAAAGCAGGGAATTAATTCACTTAATTAAAGGTAACCCAAGGGAAGCTACTGTGCATCTCATTTACACTGATATCCATAAAATTATAGACATGAATACGTACACAAAAAATGACAGTTATTGCTATATACTAAGATACAATACTTGTTAATAAAATACGCCAATTTAGAAAAAAAAAATATTATAAAAATGTATTCAATTCTTTTGATGATAGGAAATGGTTAGTAGCAGAGAGTTGAACTGGGATACTTTCGTTTCGCGATTTTTCACAGTCTTACAAGTCCTGTCAAAAATGAGGGTAATAACTAAGATTGTTCTCAACAACCAGTATATTGATATCTATCTTTATGATTTATTTTCTTATTTAAGATTTTGTAATAGTTGAACAAGGAGTTCGTTATCTGTATTACAAGAATAAGCTTAACGCTCAACATTAGATAAAACAGCTTATTTTGACACAAATTAAGACATTCGACCCTCACTGAACTTGCGTCTACCTTCGACAACCAATCATCGATTCTTGAAAGAAACCTTCGACAAAAGTCAGTAGATTCTTGAAAGAAGGCGATAAAGATCACTCTCATCATTTCATTTAAAATGGAATGCACATGGTCTTCTACAGGATTATTGTGACTACAGGGGTTACACGAGACGAAGGATGGCATGGAGAGGGAGGAGACAGAGGAGGGGGTTTATTAAGGGCTATTGTCCAGGGGGTTAGGAAGAGGTCCCAAGAAATTGTAGAAGATAGCTCATGGCGATGGAGTAGATAAAAGGAGGGGTGGGAGGGAGGAAACAGGAGATGCTATTGATGACTGAATAAAGAAATGGGCTGGGGGAGCAAGAGGAAGGGGGAGGAGGAAAGGGAGGATGAGTAGGAAGGGGATGGGAGTAGTAGGAGTTGGTGAAAAGGGGATCGAGATATGAAGCATCTGGACAGTGAGGTGAAAGGTGGGGGAGGGGGGCTATGGCTAACAAGAGGACAATGCAGATAAACTAGCAAGCAAATTCAGGGTTGTGGTACCCTATTGGTACCATCCCTGCCTAACAATCTATTGGACTGGGGTTCGAGACTAGTTCAGGCTCGATAGTTTCTAGCGGTGTCTGTAAACTCACCATCCTTGTGAGCTGGGGATGGAGGGTCTGGGGTAGCCTATAGGACTACCTACTGACTCATCATCAGCCATTGACTGGCCCTTCCTGGTCTTACCTTGATGGAAAGGGTCATCGGGCGTTGATCAATGGTGCATATGGTCAGACTCTATGCTACTATCCTGTCCCTTGCCTCTGTCAATCATGAACTACCTTTAAACACTTAAAACCCTAAAAAATGCCAACATAATCAGCACAGACAACATGAACATCTTTTCCAAATTAAACGATCTAGAGAGGTTTAAATTTGATACATAAAACAAGAACCTTGATTTGGGAATATGTAAGGATGATCGTAATCCATTTATAGACTAACAGAAAAATATGATACGATCAGGATATGAAAAAGTCCCCTGAAAGCAGCGAGGAAAGGATCATTTTGATTTCATTAAGACGAAGTTATGAAATACTATGCAATGTTAGTAATAATAAGTCGTTGAAGGAATCTTTTCTTCAGCGCGTAACAATATTACCCGTATTAATAGTACTTTATAAACAGGGTACTATTTCAACCAGAATCGAACGTAAGGTTTAGAATCAGGTTCAAGGTTTAGATTATGTTTCATGTTCACGTTTACCATCGACCGTGTCTACCAAATGTCGTTTAAAAAGGAAAATACCTGATAAAATTTCACCAGAATGATACCAATAACGAGGATAAATTTCTTTAAAAAAGTTATATGATGAAATAATCCAATGATGTAAAATGCAACATAAAATTAATTTTGTTAAAAGTATAGAATAAGAGAGAGAGAGAGAGAGAGAGAGAGAGAGAGAGAGAGAGAGAGAGAGAGAGAGAGAGAAGCCACCACCAAACCTTATTCCGTAACCACATCTAATTTCGGTATTACATAAATAATTTTCAGATAGCTCAAACATACCATCAATGTTATATATATATATATATATATATATATATATATATATATATATATATATATATATATATATATATATATATACATATATATATATATATATATTCTTAATGTACATCTATTATCTGTCATTAACAGAATGGGTCCCTGGAGATTGCAAATGAAGCAGGATCAGGAAGAGAAGATGATGGATTGACGAGCCAAGAAAATATGCGGGTATAGACTGGCTAAGAAAGACCATAAATAGTAGTAGATCATGTCTGAGGCCTTTGTCCTGTAGAATGGCTACAGCTGATGATGATGATGATGATGATGATGATATACAATATATACATATATATATATATATATATATATATATATATATATATATATATATATATATATATATATATATATATACATATATAAACATACATATAATTTTATACACAGACATATATATATATATATATACATATAATCTTATACACACAGACACATATATATAATATATATATATTTATATATATAATATACATAATATATATATATATATATATATATATACAATATATATATATATATATATATATATATATATATATATATAAATATATATATATATACTTATATATATATATATATATATATATATATATATATATATATATATATATATATATATATATATATATATATATATGTATTGGATTCGGTCGGATGGTTACCCTTGCCTCTGAAAAAGATATGAAGCTGATCTAGATCCCAAGGAAGTGAGGGTACAGTCACTCACAGATTTTACGGGCACTGAACACCCAACGATCCAGGAGATAAGAGAAACACCTACCCAAAATAGGGCCAATTATCTGCTACATCTTGGCCCAGCTTTGCGGATTTGGTGTCTGTCATAACACGTATTCTCTCTCTCTCTCCTCTCTCTCTCTCTCTCTCTCTCTCTCTCTCTCTCTCTCTCTCTCTAAGAGTGTAACCGGGCACTGTTTTACATTATTATTATTATTATTATTATTATTATTATTATTATTATTATTATTATTATCATTATTATTATTATTATTATTATTATTATTATTATTAGCTAAGCTACAGCCCTAGTTGGAAAAGCAAGATGCTATAAGCCCATGGGCTCCAACTTGGAAAAATAGCCCAGTGAGGAAAGGAAATGAGGAAATAAATAAATAATATAAGTAATGAAAAATTGAAATAAAATATTTTAAAAACATTAACAACATTAATACAGATATTTGATATCTAAATTATAAAAGGACTTATATGTCAGCCTGTTCAACATAAAAACATTTGCTGCGAGTTTGAACTTTTGAAGTTCTACTGATTCAACTATCCGATTAGGAAGATCATTCCACAATTTGTACAAGGTTGAATTGTGAAGACTGAAGGCAAATGTAAAATTTAAATGAGGTATTTTTCTAACCCTTACTCGCTGATGTCTGCTATGCCGATGAGACAAGATAAGCCCTTCGCTGAAACTAAACATACACCAAATAATCCTACAATTAACGTTATAATTTAAAGTATTCTTTACTCTTCACTAACGAAACTGAAATCCATACATTTCAATAAACGAAAACAAAACATGTATTTACTAATTAAGCGTAAATTTCATGTGAGCGAATCTAACCAAGATTATTCTAATTGTGCATTGTTCTCTCAAACTCAACACACCCTATAGAAATTTCATATATTCCAAAAGATGTCATACTTTGGTCAATAACCAAAGTTACTTTGTCGTCTGATAATTCGTCCTTCCAAGGGATCTAACATCGATTAGATATCATAAGCACCTAATAAATAATATAAAATGATGGTAAATTTTTTTATTCATAAACTCTATATTGGCGCACTTCGTTCAAAATATAAAGAGCAGAAAACTTTTATTGATTTCCTGGTCCTGCAATGCATCATGAATAATATAAGTTATTGCTTAGAACGCATGGTTTAAAGGTCACTCATGAATGGCAGTGGCAAGGGACAGTGACATTGCCCT
>NC_090731.1:22527189-22529689 GCF_036898095.1 Palaemon carinicauda | reverse complement strand
TCGGAAAGTAGTCTTAAAAAGTAATAAAGAGAGTTGAATGAGATGTTCTAAGAAGATAAATACTTACAAAACAACAAGAGGTTTTTAAGAGGTTTTTCTAGGAAGAAACGAAAAAGTGAATGCACGACTCAAGGTGGCTCTTTTGCAAAGGTTCGAGGAAATAGATAAGTAGGCGTGATGTCAAGGATAATTATACTTGCAAATGAACGGTTATGAAATTAATTAAGATTTTTATAATTACAAATGAAAGATAAAATTAATTAAGATTTAAATACTTGAAAATGAAAGGTTATAAAAAATTATTTAAAATTTATATACTTACAATTGGAAGATGCAAATGAACGGTTATAAAATTAATTAAGATTTAAATAATTACAAAAGAAAGATGATAGAATTAATTAAGATTATACTTAAAAATGAAAGGTTTTAAGATTATTTAAAATTTATATATTTACAATTGAAAGATGATAAAATTACGATTTAAGTATTTTACAAGTTAGAGATGATAAAATAAATTAATATTTAAATACTTACAAATGAAAGATGATAAAATTAAACAAGATTTAAATACTTAAAAATGAAAGATGATAAAATTAATTAATATTTTAATCATTACAAATAAAATATGATAAAATTAATTAAGATTCAAATAATTACATATGAAAGATGATAGAATTAATTAAGAATTAAATACTAAAAAATGAAAGGTTATTAAACAAATTAAGTTTTATATGTTTACAAATGAAAAATTATATTAATATTTTAATACTCACAAATAAGATATGATAAAATTAATTAACATTTAAATATTTATGAATGAAAAATGATAAAATTAATAAACATTTAAAGATTTACAAGTGTAAAAATAATAAAATTAATCAAGATTTATATACTTACAAATGAAAGATGATAAGGTTATATAAGATTTTAAATACTTGCAAATGAAATTACAAAATCAAAATCTAAATATGCTTCAAAACGATTATGTATGAATAAACTTGAAATCGAATTGTTTGTGGTGAGCTATTTTGTTATGATATAATTAAAATCTACACTTATTGATGGAAATTCAAATATTTAGATATTTAAATATTGAAATGGGGAAAAATTCTATTGCATGGAGAACAATTTCGAAGAAGAATTAGATAAATAACATAAATACAGAGCCCAATATCACCTAATATTTAAAAATGTACTCAAATAACCCTTAAAGAACAAAATAAATTAAATATAAATAAATCTGAAAGATTACTAGAAGGTGCGTAATAGCAATACCTCATTTTCCCATACACACAAAAAAATATATTGAGATTGACTCCTAAATAAAAGAAAAAAAAACACTGGTAAAATAACAGTGAACCTTAAGTGAAATATAGTATGTAGAATACATAGACGTTGAAATAACTAATGGAAGCAATGCAAAGAAATATATATATATATATATATATATATATATATATATATATATATATATATATATATATATATATATATATATATTGTTTAAAAAATCAGTTTTAAAAGGATATAGGCCTAATACTGATTTCTGAACATTGCACATGAATTCGAAGAAAAGTGCAATGCAGAAATGTATGAATTAATCGCAATACTCTATCACAAGAGACAAAAGCTACAGATAGAGAGAGAGAGAGAGAGAGAGAGAGAGAGAGAGAGAGAGAGAGAGAGAGAGAGAGAGAGAGAGAGAGAGAGAGAGAAAATTCATTTGGGAATTTGGTCCCTCGAAAATGGCCAAAGTTAGATACGTTAAGTTGGTAATTGTATTTCTGTACTTCTAATTCCCATACAAACTCGATTACGACGTTTTCAAGAACTTTTAACAATTTATTTATATTAAATATAAGGTTTACAATATCATTTTGTTATTATTTGGTATTCATGGTAAAATTTACAATCTGACTTCTCCACTAATTTTTCCGTTTAGCTTCACTTGTTCTCTTAAATGTATATCAGGAAAACTCATAGATTGTATAGTTATGGCATCTAGAATACAATAGGGGCTACTATATTGGCCCTTTTTCAGTTGTGGCCTATTGGTAACGTCTCTGCCTGGTGATCGCCAGACTGGGGTTCGAGTCCCCCTCAAACTTGTTAGTTCCTTTGGTCGCTGTAATCTGACCACCCTTGTGAGGTAAGGGTGATGCTTTTGGGGGAGCCTATAGTTCTACCTGCTGAGTCGTCAGAAGCAATTGCCTAGCCCTCCCTGGTCCTAGCTGATCATATGTATATTTGGTCAGTCTCTAGGGCATTGTCCTGCTTGCTAGTTCAATGTCACTGTCCCTCGCCTCTGCCATTCATGAGCAGCCTTTAAACCGAAAATATAAAATAACAGAAAACACGTACTGTAATCACCAACACAAAGAGTACCGGAAATAAGATTAGATATTTTCTTCTTTTCTGAGGCCTGAAATTAGTTCTGTTCGCGCTTCAAGAACAATGTCAACGGTAATAATGAACGTAATATTTACTTTTTCAATTTTTC
>NC_090731.1:22517189-22522189 GCF_036898095.1 Palaemon carinicauda | reverse complement strand
AACTCTTAACCTGACAAAATGTATCCATTTAAATTCTTAACCTGACAAAATGTATCCATTTAAATTCTTAACCTGACAAAATGTATCCATTTAAACTCTTAACCTGACAAAATGTATCCATTTAAATTCTTAACCTGACAAAATGTATCCATTTAAATTCTTAACCTGACAAAATGTATCCATTTAAATTCTTAACCTAACAAAATGTATCCATTTAAATTCTTGACCTGACAAAATGTATCCATTTAAATTCTTAACCTAACAAAATGTATCCATTTAAATTCTTAACCTGAGAAAATGTATCAATTTAAATTCTTAACCTGACAAAATGTATCCATTTAAATTCTTATCCTGACAAAATGTAAACATTCTGACAAAATGTAAACATTTGAATTTCCAACCAGACAAAATTCATCCATTTAAATTCTTAACCTGACAAAATGTATCCATTTAAATTTTTAACCTGATAAAATGCATCCATTTTATTATTAAAAAAAAAAAATCCATCCACTTAAATGTTCAACCTGACAAAATGCATTCATTTAAATTTCCTGCCTGACAAAATGTATCCATATAAATTTCTACCCTGACAAAATGTCTTGAAAGTTGCGATAACATAATTTTCAAAGTAAATCACCAGCTTTAATTTCCCTTCTACTCATTAATCAACATTCAAATTTCTACATTTTTTTATATATATATACATATATATATATATATATATATATATATATATATATATATATATATATATATATATATATATATAGAAATCACAATAGCTGACACCTGATGATTATAAAGTATATTACATATATATATATACATATATATATATATATTATATATATATATATATATATATATATATATATATATATATATATATATATATATATATATATATCCAAGACGCGGTCGTTGATGGAACCAGTTTGAGAAAACCATTAGCGACTGTGATTATAAATTGAATATGCCATTAATCTCTCTAAACTCAAGATCATAATTATGGATCACATAAATCTTCTTAAATTATGATAATCGTCCATTTCTCCATAGGGTCTCGCTTTATGCCCGGGGACCTAACTCGCCCACTTAAAAATTAAGTTCTTTAATATCTCCCAAATCATCCTTATTAATTATTATTATTGATTATTTTTATTATTATTATTATTATTATTATTATTATTATTATTATTATTATTATTATTAATTATTTTTTATTTTTTTTTTTGGGGGGGGGGCTGACACATGAACTTTTGCGCACAATTGAGAGCAGTTCCAAAATCCAAAGGTGAGTTTACGCAAGATCAGACCTTTGGATTTGGGAAGATCTGTAAAAATATTAATAGACTCCAAAGTCAGTTTTCCTTATTCGTAAAATCATAATTATGTAAATTAATTCAGTTAAAATATGCAAGGGTAGGTTTATATTAGCTTAAAATACAACACAATTTACACATACATACTTGGACATAAATTCATACATGTACACACACACATAAACATACATGCATACACATACATATATATGCATACATACATACACACATACATACATACATATATATAAATATATATATATATATATATATATATATATATATGTGTGTGTGTGTGTGTGTGTGTGTGTGTGTGTCTCAGCCATAACTGAGTCCTCTACTTGCTTCCTATTCCCTATAATAAAAAAATACAGTTTCAATAACTTCTATAAATGTGAAACGAAGAATACAGGAGTAAGGTCATAACAAGCCAAAGCCCATCCAAACATTGGCCATAACTGTGACCCTTATCAATTGTTTCTATGTCTTTCGGAGAGAAGAAAAAAAAAAGAAGAAGAAGAAGAAGAAGATCATTAAGTGCAGTGATGAGTAAGGACGTTTACTTAAGCTTTCGATTAAATCCTTCCTAAAAATCAAAAGTACATTTCAAGTCACTTTAAAATCTTGAAAATTAATGCACCTTTCTAAAATACTTAAATGTAAACAACTATAGTGTTGTAACTTTAATAATAATAATAATAATAATAATAATAATAATAATTAGAGAGGCACTCAGTAGAGTGCAGATCTCCGCCGAGGCAGCTTATTTCGCGATCTTTTGCTCGACCTTGAACTTTGACCTTAACATGTATTAATTGACGTGGATTTTCATACACTCATATATGAACCAAGTTTCAAGTCTCTGTGACAAGGATGTCCAAACACATGGCTGTTCACGTGATATGGACGTTTTGCTCGTCAATGACCTTGACCTTCCAAAATTTAATCATTTCCATCTTTTTACATAACAGATGATCCCGGCAAGTTTTATTATTCTACGATTCTACGATTAAAATTGTGACCAGGAAGCTGTTCACAAAAAAAAAAAAAAAAAAAAAAAAAAAAAAAAAAAAAAACACACACACACACACACACACACACACACACACACACACAAACACGTGGTAAAACATACCCTCCTTCCAACTTCGACGGCGGTCCAACTTCGACGGCGGAAGTAATAATAATAATAATAATAATAATAATAATAATAATAATAATAATAATAATAATAATAATAATAATAATAATAACAGCAGACAGTGGGAGCGCTTACCTGTTAGCCCGAGGTAAACCAAGAAAGTAGGCTGACGCCGAAATGTTCAATGGCACCAAGACGAAAAAAAATCCCTCAAAAACCTAGACGACCCCTTTTCTAAGAATCGGAGATGGTCACTAAGAACTTATTAACCGAACAAAAACAACTGCAAACACTTTTCACCCAAGAGCCTAAAGTTTCGTGTGCTTTTCATTCTGTGGTCTCTTTCACTCTCTCGTCAACGCTGAGCGAGAAAGGGATGTGAATAACTCATAATGACTGTTGACTCACTCGGCTTAAACTTTCTGACATTTAAAAAAGGGGGATAAAAGACATAAACGGGTATGATTTATTCACTAAGTTCGTGTATTATGGCATGTAGGCATTCATTCCCTACGTATGCATGCGTCTGGTACTTACGTAATGTTAACAAAGTTTTGAACAAATAAGCACGCGCAAAACTCTCTCTCTCTCTCTCTCTCTCTCTCTCTCTCTCTCTCTCTCTCTCTCTCTCTCTCTCTCTCTCTCTCTCTCAATTCATTATTTTACTTAAATCATGAGTTATTCTGAACAGGAAAAAGCATTCTAATAGAATTAGAATATTCTTTCTCTCTCTCTCTCTCTCTCTCTCTCTCTCCTCTCCTCTCTCTCTCTCTCTCTCTCTCTCTCCTCTCTCTCTCTCTCTCTCTCTCTCTCTCTCAATTCATTATTTTACTTAAATCATGAGTTATTCTGAACAGGAAAAAGCATTCTAATAGAATTAGAATATTCTCTCTCTCTCTCTCTCTCTCTCTCTCTCTCTCTCTCTCTCTCTCTCTCCTCTCTCTCTCTCTCTCTCTCTCTCTCTCTCTCAAAAACACCCAGGCACTTGAAGATAATAAAAAAGAAAAAAAATACTCATAAAGAGTTAAAACTATCAGACATATGAGAATAATAAATGAAAAGGTAAATTTGTTTATACCTAACTTGGCTTATTACTAAGCAACCTTTTTCGCCCCCCACCCCCACCCTCAATAACAATTCTTCCCTTAATTAACTCCTTCACCCAATCGGGTAGAAAGAACTGATGTTTATAATAAAGAAAGAAAGAAAGAGAGAGAGAGAGAGAGAGAGAGAGAGGAGAGAGAGAGAGAGAGAGAGAGAGAGAGAAATTAGACGTTGTGCTTAGTGTACCATTCATAATTATACCACAGGATAAGATTACTTCTTGAAGGAAATTGCCAGTGGGGTGGCTCCAGTCTCACTTCTATTGACGATTTACTCAAATTGTTTAAAGAGAATTGGCTCTATCAGCTAAAGTCAATTTAGCAAGACTAAGTATTATAGTATCATTATTTTTCTTTCCTCATATATAACGTCAAGGGAAAAATTAATAATAGATGTTTCATTATTGGTTATGTTAATGAAAAAAAAAATAATAATAAGCTAGTGAAATTCGGATGGTTGATTTTCCATTGGAAAGATTAGGTATTTCAACCTTTCTCTATCTGAAGTAAAATGAAAATACCTTAAGTAAAAATTAACCATAGTAGATTGAACCTAAAGCTATGCTCTATACATAAAAACTGATAACACATTTAAAAAAAATCTCTGATGAAAAATCAAACGAAACTCAATAACAAGAATCTTTAATAAAATAAAAAACCAACTTAAATAAAAAATCTAAAAAAAAAAACTGAAACCAAATTATAATAAAAAAAATCTTAAAACAAAAATAAAAACCAAACTTAAATATAAAAAAGGCTAAAAAACGAACTGAAATCAAATTATATTAAAAAAATCTCTAATGAACACTAGAAGGAAATTCAATTAAGAAAAAAAATTCTAATGAAAACTAAAACGAAATAAAATTTAAAAAATTCCAATGAAAACTAAAATCAAATTAAATCTAAAAAAATCTCTAATGAAAACTAAAACCAAATTAAATCTAAAAAAAATCTCTAACGAAAACTAAAACAAAATTCAATTAAAAAACCTCTAATGAAAGCTAAAATCAAATTAAATCTAAAAAATTCTCTGAAGAAAACTAAAATGAAATTAAATAAAAAAAAATCTCTAATGAAAACTAAAAGGAAATAAATTCTAAATAAATCCCTAATGAAAACTAAAACCAAATTCCAAGTGAATAAAACCTCTAAAGAAAACTAGAAGGAAATAAAATATAAAGAAATCCCTAATGAAAACTAAAACCATATTCAAAGTGAAAAAAACTCTAATGAAAACTAAAAGGAAATGAAATATAAATAAATCCCTAATGAAAACTAAAACCAAATTCAAAGTGAAAAAAAAAACTCTAATGAAAACTAAAAGGAAATTCAATTAAGAAAAATCTCTTATGAAAACTGAAACCAAATCCAATTGTCGCGTCGTGAAAGATCTTAATAACATCTTGCAATACCTTTCCTATAACGAATCACGAA
>NC_090731.1:22504689-22512189 GCF_036898095.1 Palaemon carinicauda | reverse complement strand
TTATTATTATTATCATTATTATTATTATTAAGCTACAACCATAGTTGGAAAAGCACGATGCTATAAACCCAGGGACTCCAACAGGGAAAGTAGCCCAGTGAGGAAAGGAAACAAGGAAAAACATATAAGAAGATATATAAATAAATATATCCTATATAAACTATAAAACTATAACAAAACAAGAGGAAGAGAAATGAGACAGAATAGTGTGCCCGAGTGTACCCTCAAGCAAGAAAACTCTAATCTAAGACAGTGGAAGACCATGATACAGAGGCTATGGCACTACCCAAGACTTAAGAACAATGGTTTGATTTTGGAGTGTCCTCCTAGAAGAGCTGATTACCATAGCTAAAGTCTTCTATCCTTAACAAAAGGAAACTGTGTGCGTATATATCTGAGTGTGGTCCTGAGTTTGTATGCACAGAAACGTGTATTTCGTAATAAAACATGTTTATCTTCCAAAATCCCTCCCGACCTACGGAAAAGCCACAAGCCATGAACAGCGTAACCCATGTGGAATAGGGTCATAAACTCGGCAGTTACGACACAGACTACAAAGGTAAACAAAATAAGACAGATCGGGTACTCAAGTCGAGCTGCGTTATGGCCAAGTGGGTAATACGGAGGCCATCGCTATAAATCACATATTTGAATTGGGAAGTTACAGGATAAAATGGTCTAGAAAAAATTTATGGGGTCTCGAAACACGCCGCCTACACCCCTCCCCCTATAAGCCTCAACACAAATATTTGTAAAGAGCCAATGTTGGTACACTTAGTGTACCACCAATCTTTATATAACACATATATATATATATATATATATATATATATATATATATATATATATATATATATATATATATATATATATATATGATTGTACTGCTATCATTTAATACACATCCTTTCATATATAAATACAGTACATACTGTGCCAGTCATATATATAAATATGTATATATATATATATATATATATATATATATATATATATATATATATATATATATATATATACACAGTATATAATGACTGGCATAGAAAGACTATGAACAAACAGGAGTGGAAAAACTAGTCTGAAGCCTTTTCCGATTTATTTATATATATATATATATATATATATATATATATATATATATATATATATATATATACACATAAGAGAAATACAAGGAGACATCCATCCAAAAGCTTGTGAGACTTATAGCATCCACTGACAAATCTCATCTTTCTCTGAAATTAATATATGAACCAGATCTCATATGCAAAAAACCCACCTGTCATCGCAGTCCTACCTTCCATCACTAGTCGTTCTGTATCACTTTCCAGAGATATTTGCGACAGCATTTCTCGTAAAAGACTTATAGCATCAACTGACAAATCTCATCTTTCTCTGAACGATTTATGGCGCTATGTATATCTATTCCACTCGCTCTCTGACAGCTTCTGTCGTCGATTCACCTCCATCTTGAGTTTTACCTCGTTAGGGCCTATCGCTTATCGGTTTTATGGGTTTCAACGCCTTTTCTAAGCCTATTGCCACACGTCTCTCGAGATGATTAACTCTTTCAAGCGTGACAAACTGCCTCTTTGCACCTATATCGTTATGTCGATTCCAACGGCTTGTTTGTACGCCGTATTTTCCTTACTGTTTATTGTCGGTATTTTTAGTCCACTACTGAAAAAGTTCGGTGCCGTTTGTTTGCTGTCTATCCGTAAGTTTACTTATCATTGTTGCCTTGTCATCTTACCGAACTATAGAAGATAATTGTACGTTTATTCCGTCTAACTGTTGGTATGTAAGTTTTTGGTTACGATTATCACGATGCAATATTTTCGCAATTTGAAACCATGGGACTAAACACCGCAGAGTTGTGGCATCATGCCTTGCAAAATTAAAATTGTCTATGTAATCCAAGAGGACCTGATACGCCCTTACAAAGGCAAAGGTCACCACCCTGAACCAGAGCCTTAGTCTACATTTGCAACAGCCATGTTGGAGTCTTCTTCAACAATTGTCACTTGCATTACTCTTAAAGAAAATCTGTTTGAGGGTTAGCAGAGAACACATGATTCTAGTAATATCATCAGAATACTTGCCATACTTATAGAAACGCTGATCATAATGTTCATCGTAATCACTAAAGGTTTAAAGGTCACTTATAAATGGCAGAGGCAAGGAACAGGGACAATGCCCTAGAGACTGACCATATACACATATACCAGTGGCCAAGCTCCCCATCCATCCAAGCTAGGACCAGATAGGGCCAGGAAATGGCTGCTAATGACTAAGCAGCTAGACCTATAGGTTCCGCCAAACCACACTCCGCTCCTTAGCTGACAAGTTAGATGAGATTGCAGACACTATAAGAAACTATCGAGCTTTAGCATGACTCGAACCGCAGTCCACCAAATCGACAGGCAGGGCCGTTTTCAATAGGCTACCACAATCCAAATATAATAATTTGTATACAGATCAATATATCTATTTCTTTTCTATATCGACGAAGACTACGTCGGCATTATGAACTACGTGACTAATTATCCTAATCACGGGCCGAGCATATGACGATTAGAATCCTCGAGCCCCAGCGTTTAAAGGTTTAAATGCCGCCCATGAATGGCAGAGGCAAGGCACAATGACACTGCCCTATCAAGCAGGTCAATGTTCTAGAGACTGACCATATATACATATGATCAACGTCCAAGCACCCTCGCCACCCAAGCTAGGACCAAGGAGGGCCATGCAATGGCTGCTGACGACTCCGCAGATAGACCTATAGGCACCCCACTCCCATCCTTAGCTCACATGAATGGTGAGGTTGCAGCGACCAAAGAAACTAACAAGTTTGAGCGGGAATCGAACCCAAATCAGGCGTTCACCACTCAGGGACGTTTGCCACATCGGCATTACTAGATTCTAGTCGTCTACTTGGCAGCGAGTGTGTGTGCATATGTTCGTCGTCAGAGGAAACCGCATCAGATGATGACACAGAGGATGTAGGCAATTACTTCACAACCACCATTATAAACAGGATCATATCCTTTTCACTTCATGTTTAAAATTCAATTTGATGAGCGTGAAAGTCTGTCAAATCATTTAGGCTATAATTTTCTTTATAAAGTTACTAGTGTACGCGACTTGTCAAAAATGACAGCTAAATACTTAGATAGATATGCACACACACCGAGTCCTTTTCCCAGGGTATGACTATTACCTCTCCCCCGTGCTTGAGGGACGGGGAGAGAGCCAAGTGTAACAAAAGGTGTGTGTATATATATATATATATATATATATATATATATATATATATATATATATATATATAAAACCAGAATCTTTTTCTTTACTATATATATAAGAGAGAGAGAGAGAGAGAGAGAGAGAGAGAGAGAGAGAGAGAGAGAGAGAGAGAGAGAGAGAGAGATGATTATGATTTCACTGTCTCAAACAACCTTGAAGGATGCCAAAAACATCACACAGACAGAGAGGAGATAAAAATGGGTAAACAAGCAAGACATTAAAACTGGGATTCAACCTTCCCATACAGTTTGCAACCCTGGCGCAAGGATTCCCAAACAGCTGTGTCCACACACTTGTGTTTGTGTCGTAAGGAGAGTGAACGTCGTGTAGGTCGCAAGCTGTAATGTGACGTGAATTCAAAAAGAGCTTACGAAGAATTTGGGTTTTCAAATTAATTGATAAGAAAACGGCTAATTATATAGAAGTAACAAAAATGCAGTATATATAAACTTGCAGTGGACAGGCCTTTAGATCACTGTAATATACACACAGTTTAACGCAAGGTTGAGATATACACATACAGTGTAATATAACAAAGTTTACTGTAGACATTTACATCACTGTAATATACACATACTGCACAGTATTTTAACGTAAAGTTAAAATACACACACACACACAGTAGTTTAACGTAAAGTTAAAATACACACACATACAGAAGTTTAACGTAAAGTTAAAATACACGCATACAGTAGTTTAACGTAAAGTTAAAATACACACACATACAGAAGTTTAACGTAAAGTTAAAATACACACATACAGTAGTTTAACGTAAAGTTAAAATACACACATACAGTAAAATATAAGGGTAAAACAAAAAAAATAAAACGCTGAACCAATCATATTCTGCTGGTTATCAGAATAAACCACACACCACGTGTGAAGCTGCAAGATTGGAGTATTTACAACAATATTTTTTATCATTACTACTATAAATAAAAGTTGTTATAGTAGTATACAATAATCAATAAAGATAACATTGAAACAACAAATACTCAAAAACTTACAGCATTAATAGATCGGATAAAAATAGCGCTTCAATTCATAGTTGCGAACATCAAGTGTTAGATATGGCAAAGAGCCTTGACCTTCGTGAACAAGTGTTTGATTGATGATATTCAACGTTATTCCTCTTTTATTGATACTAGTTACTACACACCTCCATGCATAGATTCCCGAATAGATTAAATAAGAGAAGATATCGCAAGATTAATTTACTAAAACCTCAAAATATATATGAGGCACTTGTGGGATTATGATAGCTATTAACTTGTACGTCTACATAAAATATTGTGTATATATATATATATATATATATATATATATATATATATATATATATATATATATATATATATATATATATGTGTGTGTGTGTGTGTGTGTGTATTTGTATATGTAAGTGTGTATATTTGTATATGTATATGTAAGTGTGTATATTCGTATATATTTACACACGTACTATATATATATATATATATATATATATATATATATATATATATATATATATATGTTTATATATAGTATATGTGTGAATATATACAAATATACACACATACATACATTTATATATATATATATATATATATATATATATATATATATATATATATATATATATATATATATATATATACACTGTATGTATATACATAATTATATATTAAACATATATATAAATATATAAATATATATGTATGTATATATATATATATATATATATATGTGTGTATATATAAATATATATTAAACATATATATAAATACATATATATAAATATATATGTATATATATATATATATATATATATATATATATATATATATATATGTATATATATATATATATATATATATATATATATATATATATATATATATATATATATATATATATATATGTTCTATAAAAATAGTATATCCTTTAAGATTTCAAGACGATACGTCTCCTTCCCAAAACAAGAATTAAAGTAACGTATGGAAACGCATTAGGAAAACATACAAAACATCCCAAAAATTACAAACATTAGAATAAAAAAAATTCTCCAAGCAACATAACCCGACAATGGTAAAGATGATAACACCGAGATCAAAGAGCTTAAGAGCAAACACTCGCATTCCTTCTTTTATGGAAATAAACAACTGTATGGTTCGAATGGGATGGAGATGGCCTTTGCTGGGAACTTACGACAAAATCTTCATATTCTCTATAAACACTAACCCTACCACTCTCCTTAGCATTGCTTCGTGATGGTATTGGACCGATGTGTAGAAATATTATTATTATTATTATTATTATTATTATTATTATCATTATTATTATTATTATTATTATTATTAGTAGTAGTAGTAGTAGTAGTAGTAGTAGTAGTAGTATAGTTGATATATGAAAGTTCTACCTTAATGTTGTTACTGTTCTTAAAATATTTTATTTTGATTCTTTATTCTAGCATTTCTTGTGATGGTATTGGACCGTTGTGTAGAAATATTATTATTATTATTATTATTATTATTATTATTATTATTATTATTATTATTATTATTATTATTATTATTATTATAGTTGATAGATGAAAGTTCTATTTTAATGTGATTAGTGTTCTTAGAATATTTCATTTTGATTGTTAATTATTTCTCTTGTAATTTGTTTATTTTATTGTTTCCTTTCATCACTGAGCTATTTTCCCCTGTTGGAACCCTTGGGCTTATATCATAACGCTTTTCAAACTAGAGTTATAGCTTGTAATAATAATAATAATAATAATAATAATAATAATAATAATAATAATAATAATAATAATAATAATAATAGCTGAGCTTACAACCCTAATTGGAAAAGCAGGATCCAACAGGGTAAAATAGCCCAGTGAGGAAAGGAAATAAAGAAATAAATAAACTACAAGAGAAGTATTAAAAATTTAAAACACATCTTTTATATATGCTATAAGCTATAACAATTTAAAATTACAAGAGGAAGAGAAAGAAGATAGAATAGTGTCCTCGAGTGTACAGTATATCGGTGGGTTACGATCTCTTTAGGTATTTTGTACTAGTGTAAGCGACCCATGAGAGAAAAAAAAAAAAAAAAAAAAAAAAAAAACCGGTTGATATTTGGATAGAAAAGCACACGTTCACACGGGCACCCCTCTAACCAGGGTATGACTACTTCCTCTCCCCTCTACGAGATGGACGGGGAGAGCTGAGTGTGACTGAAAAGATTTATATATATATATATATATATATATATATATATATATATATATATATATATATATATATATACATATATATATATATACATACATATATATATATATATATATATATATATATATATATATATATATATATATATATATATATATATATATATGCACACACAGACACCGACATTTGCTCTTTATTACATAGGGGAGATTATTTTGTATTACTTCGTGATGGTCTTGAACCAACCACAAGGAGAAAACTGGTGTATTACATGTATACCCTTAACTCATCCAATGTTTTTTTGTTTTTTAAAGCTTGCTAAGTATCGTATTAAAGAACGTAGCAGAGATTTTCCATAAGCGAATTTTTTCTTAGACTATAGAATAAAAACATGCACAGAGCAACAAACTTATTCTTTAATTCAACGTCTACGAAGAGGGGGGATGATACGTTCCTCTATAAAACATTAGAGCGCGCGCACACACACACACACACACACACACACACACAAATCCACCTGCGGAGGATTTTAGCCAGGGGGCAGGTATTCCTCCTTGACATTCACTTCCGCTCCTTCAGTTAAGGCGTACAATAAAGCCCACTTGTCAACACGGCCACTGTCAACATGCGAACGCAAATAAAAAATGTCCTAAGCAGGCTGGTATTAAGTCTAAGGCTTTCTTTGTATTTTCTATTTGTTAAACTTTTGACCACTATTGCATAATAAGACTTTGTTATATGACACGTGTACATTTGTTCTTAAAATATTTTATTCTAATTTTTCACTACTTCTCTTGTCGTTTATTTCCTTATTTCCTTTCCTCACTGGACTATTTTTCTTCCCTGTTGGATCCCTTGGGCTTACAGCATCCTGCTTTTCCAACTAGCCTTGTAGCTTAGCTAGTAATAATAATAACATGAAATAGCGAACAAGAGTAAACGTACTTTAAACATTGGGATAAAATCTATGTTAATATTCAGCTAT
>NC_090731.1:22489689-22494689 GCF_036898095.1 Palaemon carinicauda | reverse complement strand
TATATATATATATATATATATATATATATATATATATATATATATATATGTATATATATATATATATATATATATATATATATATATATATATATATATATATATATATATAAATGAGTGTGTGTGTATACTGTATACCCATACAAAAATTATATGTATATGTATATGTGTATACATATAGATAGATAGATATACTTACATAAACACACACATATATGTTCATGGAAGAGAAAATAGTAAATCAATGTAAGAACAATGATACCGAAAATGCACATATCAAGTTTTGTCATATGGAGAAAGAAGTCATCAAAATTTAAAGTTATCAATTATATATATCTTATTCTGAAAAAAAAAATCAAGGGTTTTAATCACAAAACAAAACAAAAGATTTCGACATTCCACATACAAATAAAATATTATCCCTATCGCTCCAATGTAATGGAACATATTCCTTGGCGTCATGAATTCAGTAGGAAAAAAAAAACAATTTTATAAAATAAGGGGCACTCAGTAGAGCGCAGACCTCCGCCGCAGCAGCTTATTTCTCGAACTTTTGCTTGACCTTCACATGTATTAATTGGCGTGGATTTTCATACATTCAAATATGAACCGAGTTTGAAGTCTTTGTGACAACGATGTCCAAAGTTAGAGCTGATTAAGTGAATCGGACATTTTGCTAGACTGTGACCTTGAAATTCCAAAATTTAATCCTTTCTAGCTTTTTACAGTACTCTACGATTAAAATTGTGGCCAGGATGCTGTTCACAAACAAATACACACACACACACACATACACACACACACAAACAGGGGCGAAAACATAACCTCTTTCCAACTTCGTTGGCGGAGGTAATTAGACAAAATCTCTTAATCTGATCTTTAGCTAATTTCTCTGAACCCTACATAATACCATCTTTTTAAACCTTACCTTTTTCAAATATTTTGATTCCCTGTATCCAACATTCAACAAGTATCATGGTCATGATGTGTTGATTCATAATCACCACGTAAATAAGTCTCTTATAAAGAACTGCACGAGAAAGTAAATCGGTGCACAAATATGAATAATAAATACACATAGAGGTGTCAATACAAAGCAACAAATACTGTATACATAAACCAAAAGCTCTCATACACAATCTATACTGCGTAAATAAACCGAAATCTTCAGAATATATACAATCTGTACTGTATATACATACCAAAATCTTTCAGTATATACACAAACCAAGGTACTTCAGAACATACAGAAGCCAAAATCTTTCAGAATATACACAAACTAAATCCTTCAGATTCTATACAAACCAAAAAAATCCTTTAGAATATAAAAAAAAACAAAATCCTTCAGAATATACACACACCAAAAGCCTTCATAATATACACAAACCAAAATCCTTCAGAATATACACAAACCAAAATCATTCCAGAATATACGCACACAAAAATCCTTCTGAATATACGCACACCAAAATCTTTCAGAATATACACAAAGCCAGATCTTCCAGAAAAGTGAAACAAATAAAAGAAAACATTTCATACTACAAAGCAGAGCAAACCCATACAAATTCCAAAAACATACATCTCTAAGAGAGAAGAAGAAAATCTCCTGGTGCCTAATGGAGGCCATACAATGACGAAGGAAAGTCTCTAAGGTGGAGTCCCACTTAAATGGATTTTTCAATCTTTGCCACCTATAATCGAGGGTCTCTCTCTCTCTCCTCTCCTCTCTCTCTCTCTCTCTCTCTCTCCTCTCTCTCTCTCCTCTCTCTCTCTCTCTCTCACTCTCTCTCTCTCTGTATTTTAGGTTCTTTACATAATAATAATAATAATAATAATAATAATAATAATAATAATATCTATCACTGGGACACTTTCATTTTTTATGGGACAGTTTCTCTCTCTAATAGAATTTACATTAATGGAGATTGCCTTAGTGGCGTCAGTGTTATAAATATAAATATAATATAAATACAAATATAAATATAAATATATATATATATATATATATTATATATATATATATATATATATATATATATACAGTATATTATATACATACATACATATATATATATATATATATATATATATATATATATATATATATGTATATAGTATATATATTATATATATATATATATATATATATATATATATATATATATATTACAACCTAAGCTACAACACTAGTTGGAAAAGGAAGATGCTATAAGGCAAAGGACTCCAACAGAGAAAATAGCCCAGTGATGAAAGAAAATAAGGAGATAAATAATCTATATGAGGAGTAATGAATAAAGATTATTGAAATATCTTCGGCTCATTATACATACATGATATCTTTTTTACTATGTGGATTTTCCTTTAAAATGTTAGCATCAAAATAATCCCAAAATCTCTACATAACGAGAGTGCAAAAAATAATTTACTTAAAACACAAACGCAGAAAAAAAAAAACAAAAAAAAAAACAAAAAAAAAAAAACGAATTTTTATTTTATTTTCTCATACGAACATATAAATAAGTGATGTAATTGAAATACGCCAATTGCCAAAGACAGCGGATGCCAGCGGCTTCACAAAATTATATCATCTGATACTCTGACAAAAAATATATCTGAGGGCAAGTAAGAATTGCTTCTGTGTTACATTAACGACAGGAAATAACAAAAATTGCGATTCAAGTTTCCTAAGGAAAGGTTTCAAGATGGTATGAATAATGCAAAATAATCATATATATATAATATATATATATATATATATATATATATATATATATATTATATATAATAATATATAGTATATATATATATATATATATGTATATATAATATATCATATACATATATATATATATATATATATATATATATATATATATATATATAATATATATATATAATATATCATATACATATATATATATATATATACACATCTGCATAAGTAAAAAATTAATAATTACAACTAAATAAAAATACATAACTAATCACTATGCTGCAAATTAAAAAAAAAAAATGTTGATTTCAAGTCTATTTCACGCAAAGAAGGGGCTAAAAAAAGACAATTTAAAAGAATTAAACTAAAAACAATTGAAGTAAAATATGGAAAATGATAAAAGTCCAAAGAGAAACTTAGGTAGAGAGATATAATCTTAAATTTTAAACTGTAATGCTTCAATAAAAAAACCTATATAAAAAAGAAATTAAAAACCTCAAAGTTAAAGCAAAGTAAATGTCAAGGGAAATCCCACCAGACAAACAATTAAAACGTCAAAAAGAAATGTTATATAAAAATTCTTTGGCCCTTTTAGACTCATGTCCATAAAATGTCCAACATGCTCCAATACACAAATCTATATACGAAATTAAAAACTTCAAGGTCAAACCTAAGTAAATGTCAAAGGAAATCCAACACGAAATTTCAACAAAAAAAAAGAAAAAAAAAAAAAAAAACTCTTTGGATCTTTTCGACTCATGTCCATAAAATCTCCATCATACCAGAAACAACGCCACCCGTAGGAAAAAAAAAAAAAAAAAAAAAAAAAAAATCACATCACTGAAACGCATTCTTTGGTTACTCCAAGTTCGGACGTGCCCAGAAGCCATGCCCATGCCCTGACGAAAAAGTCTTCGTCTTATATAATAAGACGAAACAGATTATGACGGGCATAAAAAACTGCCACCACCACCACCCTCCTCCTACTACTCCTACTCCTCCTCTTGCTATTTCTTCTTCCAGGGCACTGGAATGCACCATCTGGAGTCACTAAGGGTTTAATTCTCAGAGACAAAGCACACGGGTGTGACCTAAGATGACCAAATACACGAGTCTCGTTTAGATCCTTGTAAGACATACACTGAATTTAATGGGATCATGCAAAGAGCGGATCGGTGATTATAGCCTAAGAATTACATTTTAATACAGCTATATCACATTACATATCGCTTATAAAAGGCGATAAGTTATAAGGGTTCCACAAGAAGTTATAGAAAATCAAGAGTCCAGACACGGGATTTCTCTAGAACCTAATAACAACACATAACAGACTTATTTCTTAACACTTGAAGCAACATATATGCATATATACACACACACTTTTTATATATATATATATATATATATATGTATATATATATAATATATATACATATATATACACACATATATTTATATATATATATATATGTGTGTGTGTGTGTGTGTGCGCCGCGCGCCATCAACTAGCGCGTGTGTACATGAGCGCACATTCCACATTCCCCGGCAAAATCTTCTGCATGACTGACTCTTGGGCGATATCAAACTACGTGTACCAGTTAAAAGTCCTCCGGAGTAAGCAAAATCTTGTCATGATTTGTAATGTAATTTTCTCTCTCTCTCTCTCTCTCCTCTCTCTCTCTCTCTCTCTCTCTCTCTCTCTCGCGATCATTAAGCGCACACCAACTCTCTGAATCAACTGCGTTCGATCCTCAAAACCAAGAGAAGAGAACAGATATAAACGCATTTCCCAAGTTCTATTTTGTCTATGTTGACCTAAGAAAGGATTTTAAGTAACTGGATGTTAGTTTACTGTTGGGAAACGTTATGAATCGGGGCCGTTGTTGAGAGAAAAGAAAGAAAAGACGAAAAATTCAGGCTTAAGTCAAATTGTACCTCGAAGATGTAATCCTCTTCAGTCCACATATTAATAAATATAACCAAAGAGTTTTCTGTTCATAAGAAATACATCATCTCGCGAATTCAATACACACTTTGAAAATCCCCCAGCAAACATAAACCCTAATGATAGAAATCCTGATCATAAAACCCATAATAATTAGGTCTACATGCAAACATTTGACGTTCCTATTGAGAAAAAAAAAAAAAAAATATACTGAACTGGGCGGACCTCACAAACCCCAGTTCTCCAAACTGCTTGGAATTGTCTTCATTCTGAACTACCAGTAAGGTAGTAAATATAATACAACGTGCAGAGCCAATACTCTTAGAATCTTTATGATGATGA
>NC_090731.1:22467848-22484189 GCF_036898095.1 Palaemon carinicauda | reverse complement strand
TTCTTGAGGACTCCCGATACAAACATAGAGGCAAGTTCGCCGGAACCATCGCGAATTGCTTTGTCCATACAGGACATGATCAGCATGGCCGAGTCTTTGTCAGATGGGGCAGTCTTCTTGCTCAAGGCCCCCAGGCACCAGTCGAGAAAATTAAAAATTTCAAAGGCGCGAAAGACTCCCTTCAAGAAGTGGTCCAGGTAAAAAAAGGTCCAGCAGACCTTAGAGCGTCTCATAGCCGACCTTCGTGGAGAGTCAACCAAACTTGAGAAGTCAGCTTGGGCAGAGGCAGGGACCCCCAAGCCTGGTTCCTCTCCTGTGGCATACCAGACGCCCGCCTTAGACGTCAGCTTAGGAGGTGGAAACATAAAAGACGTCTTTCCCAGTTGCTGCTTGGACTGCAACCAATCCCCTAACATTCTCAAAGCTCTCTTTGAAGATCTAGCGAAGACGAGCTTAGTGTAGGCAGACTTAACAGGTTGCATGCCTAGAGAGAACTCGGATGGAGGAGAGCGAGGGGTAGCAGAAACAAAGTGATCCGGGTAAAGCTCTCTGAACAGAGCCAGGACCTTGCGAAAGTCGATGGAGGGTGGCAATGACTTGGGTTCCTCCACGTCAGATGAAGGATCATCCAGGTGAGCAGCTTCATCCTCAGAAACCTCATCACCTGAGGGTTGAGAAGCGAGAGGTAAAGTTAAAGCGGTCTGTTGAATGGCTGAATCCTGAAGAGCGGGTGCATGCGCACTTGCGGATTCATCCTCAAGTCTCTGTTGAAGAGGATGAGGGCTGGTAATGACAAAGTCATGAGGCTGGGATGAAGGAGGTTCTGCGGAGGTCTGAGGAGCAAGCGTGGTGAGAGGCGACTGTAGTAAAGCATGAGGCTCATGCTGCATAGACTGCGGTTCAAGTTGAATGGGAAGAGGTTCAAGCTGAGGAGAAAGTGGCAGATGCATGCGTTGAGGTGGCTGACTCATAGCATGAGGTTCCTGCCTCAAGAGTTGCGCTTGTTTCAAGGGTTGAGGTGGCTGCGCAGAGAGAGGCTCTTGTCTCACGAGTTGAGGTTCTTGAGGTGCTTGCCTCGAGAGTTGAGGTTCTCGCCTCGAGGAAAGTGGAGGTGGCTGCTGCGAGAGTTGAGGTGGCTGCCTCAAGGATGGTAGAGGTTGTCGTACCTCAAGAGGTTGCTGCCTCGAGGATGGTTGTAATGCAAGATACTCCTGCCTCAAGGGTAGAGGAGGTTGTAAAGCATAAGGCTCCTGCCCCCATTGTTGAGGAGGTTGCTGCGTGGTAAGAGGCTCCTGCCTCAAGGAAAGTGGAGGTTGCTGCACATCGCTGGTATCTGGCAACTCCCAACGCGGCAGCTCACGCATGGAGGTAGCTTGAGGAACCTCAACCTCATACGTCTGGCAGATTGGACTGCGCAGAGGAGGAGGAGCGCTCGCAGGAGGAGGTGTAACCTTCTCTGCCTGAAACTCCCGCATCAACACCGCAAGCTGCGACTGCATAGTCTGCAGCAAAGCCATCTTAGGATCAACAGCAGTTGAGGTCTGTTGAGGCAAAGCTTTAACAGAAGTTGAGGTCTGCTGAGGCATCGCCTTACCTCTCTTAGGAGGCGTGCAGTCACCTGATAACTGCGGCGAGTCCGAGCTAGCCCAATGGCTACACCCTGGCTGTTGGACTCGCGCGGCCTGGACTTTACGCTTAAGAGGTCTTGAGACCTGAGTCCAGCGTTTTCTCCCAGAAAAATCTTCTGCAGACGAGGAAATTAAGGGCTCAATCGTCTGAGAGTGGAAGTGACGATCTCTATAAGATACGCCCGCAACCACTGAGGATACTACTGTGCGCCTGAACTGCCGAACCCTTTTGCCCTTCGACATTGCTTCTCCCCTGGGCTTGGGAGCTTGCAAGAGGTCCCGGACTGGGAGGACGACTGGCACGCACAGAAGTATCCTCACGCGCAACACTGACACTGACACTAGCACTAGGCACAGCACTGGCACTACCACTTCCCACTGCACTTTTCACTTTAAGTTCCTTGACGTCTGCCAAGAGGAACTTGTGGTCACTCACTACCGACTCCACCTTATCACCTAAAGCCTGAATGGCACGTAAAACATCCGACATATCAGGCTGAGCACTAATAGTAGGTTCGGGGGTAGCCACTACAGGGGGAGGAAAAGGTTGAGGATCATAGCGAGCCGAACTCCTCCTAACTCTCTCCCTCTCTAACTTAGTGGTATACTTGAGGAATCGAATAAAATCAAGTTCCGAAAGTCCGGCACATTCCTCACATCGATCTTCCAACTGACAGGATTTTCCCCTACAGTCGGAACAAACGGTGTGAGGATCAACCGAGGCCTTCGGAAGCCGCCTAATACAAGTCCTACATCGTCTTTGGGGAGGAGCTTGAGAATGGTCGGACATTTTGAATCAGAGAACAGTCAAGGGGGATTCCAAAATAAAGCTAAAGATCGTTATACCAATAATCAAAATTAATCCAAAAGCTATCTAAGCTAAGGAAAAAGCTTCCTGTATAGCGAAAGCTGAAATCTCAGAGCAATACTTCACCAAAACCGTGAACAAAGACTCCAAAATTATAAGCGTATCCATGTAGGTCTTGCCGGAAGCACGACAGAGGAAAAATTGAGGTGGTGTCAACAAGAAGTACTGCAGTACCTGGCCACAGGTGGCGCTGGTGAGTACACCCCCCTCTTGTATAGCGATCGCTGGCGTATCCCATGCGTAGAATTCTGTCGGGCAATGGAGTTGACAGCTACATGATTATCGGGTAAGATTAATATTGAAAAATATCATTTTTAAATATTAAACTTAGCCGGTGAATATATAATAGCTGATTCACACCCATGGTGGTGGGTAGAGACCAGTATTAATACAGTTTACAGCGTATATGCTTAGAGTTTTTGACAGTTATAATATAACAAAACCCAAATAAATATAGGTACCTGGTAAGGAAGCTGACTTTGACGATTACTCTGCCTTGTTAGTCTGCTTTCCTCACGAAGCCCAGCCATCCTCTTAGGATGCTGAAAGACTCCCAGGAGCTGAAGTATCAAGGGCGGCAACCCATACAACAGGACCTCATCAAACCCCTAATCTGGGCGCTCTCAAGAAATGACATTTGACCACCCGCCAAATCAACCAGGATGCGAAAGGCTTCTTAGCCTTCCGTACAACCCAAAAACAAGATTAAAAACATTTCAAGAGACAGATTAAAAGGATATTGGAATTAAGGGAATGTAGTGGTAGAACCCTCACCCACTACTGCACTCGCTACAACGAATGGACCCAGTGTGTAGCAGTCCTCATAAAGAGTCTGGACATCTTTTAAGTAAAATGACGCGAATACCGACTTGCTTCTCCAAAAGGTCGCGTCCATAATACTTCGCAGAGATCTATTTTGCTTAAAGGCCACGGAAGTTGCTATAGCTCTTACTTCGTGTGTCTTAACCTTAAGCAAGCAACGGTCTTTTTCACTCAAGTGAGAATGAGCCTCTCGGATTAAAAATCTGATAAAATATGACAAAGCATTCTTTGACATAGGCAATGATGGCTTCTTAACTGAGCACCATAAGGCCTCAGATCTACCTCGAAAAGACTTAGTACGAGCTAAGTAGAACTTAAGAGCTCTAACTGGACACAGTACTCTTTCAAGTTCGTTGCCTACGATCTCTGACAGGCAAGGTATATCAAAAGACTTAGGCCAAGGACGAGAAGGCAGTTCATTTTTGGCCAGGAAACCAAGCTGAAGTGAACATGTGGCTTTATCTGTGGAAAAGCCGATGTTCTTACTGAAGGCATGAATCTCACTGACCCTTTTAGCTGAAGCCAAGCACACTAAGAAAAGTGACTTGAGGGTGAGATCCTTCAGGGAGGCTGATTGTAATGGCTCAAACCTGTCTGACATCAGGAACCTTAGGACCACGTCTAAGTTCCATCCAGGAGTTGCCATACGACGTTCCTTAGAGGTCTCGAAAGACTTAAGGAGATCTTGGAGATCTTTATTATTGGAAAGATCTAAGCCTCTATGTCGAAAGACCGAAGCCAACATGCTCCTGTAGCCCTTAATAGTGGGTGCTGAGAGGGAGCGAACATTTCTCAGATGTAAGAGAAAATCTGCAATTTGGGCTACAGAGGTACTGGAAGAGGACACAGATGCTGACTTGCACCAGTCTCGAAAGACTTCCCACTTCGACTGGTATACTTTGATTGGTAGAAGCTCTCCTAGCTCTCGCAATCGCTCTGGCTGCCTCCTTCGAAAAGCCTCGAGCTCTTGAGAGTCTTTCGATAGTCTGAAGGCAGTCAGACGAAGCGCGGGGAGGCTTTGATGACGATCCTTTACGTGGGGCTGTTGTAAGAGATCTACCCTTAGAGGAAGACTCCTTGGAAAGTCTACCAGCCATTGAAGTACCTCTGTGAACCACTCTCTCGCGGGCCAGAGGGGAGCAACCAACGTCAACCTTGTCCCTTCGTGAGAGGCGAACTTCTGCAGTACCTTGTTGACTATCTTGAATGGTGGGAATGCATACAAGTCCAGGTGAGACCAGTCCAGTAGAAACGCGTCTATGTGGATCGCCTCTGGATCTGGGACTGGTGAGCAATAGATTGGGAGCCTTTTGGTCAACGAGGTGGCAAAGAGGTCTATGGTGGGTTGACCCCAAGTCGCCCAAAGACTCTTGCACACGTCCTTGTGGAGGGTCCATTCCGTGGGGATCACCTGACCTCTCCGACTGAGACAGTCTGCCAAGACGTTCAAGTCCCCCTGGATGAATCTTGTCAACAGGGAGATGCCTCAATTTTTTGACCATATGAGGAGGTCCCTTGCGATCACGTACAGCGTGTGGGAGTGAGTGCCTCCTTGCTTGGAGATGTACGCCAAAGCTGTGGTGTTGTCTGAATTGACCTCTACCACTTTGTTTCGAAGAATGCTCTCGAAATTCATCAAGGCCAAGTGGACTGCTAATAGCTCCTTGCCGTTGATGTGCATGCTCTTCTGAACTGAGGTCCAAAGACCCGAGCATTCCCGACCGTCCAGAGTCGCACCCCAACCCAAATCCGACGCGTCTGAGAACAACATGTGGTTTGGGTTCTTGACTGCTAGGGACAGACCCTCTCTCAGACTGATGTTGCTGTCCCACCAGTTCAGGCATGCTTTTACTGGTTCGGAGACCGGGACTGATACAGCCTCTAAAGTCTTGCTCTTGTTCCAGTGAGAGTTTAAATGGAACTGGAGAGGGCGAAGGTGAAGTCTCCCTAGCGAGACAAACTGCTCCAGGGATGACAGAGTCCCTACGAGACTCATCCAACTCCTTACTGAACAACGTTCTCTTTTCAGCATGAGTCGGACTTTGAGCAGGGCTTGTTCTATTTGGGTGGCAGACGGAAATACCCGAAAAACTAGACTGCGAATCTCCATCCCCAAATATAGAATCGTCTGGGATGGAATCAGTTGGGACTTTTCTAAGTTGACCAAAAGTCCCAACTCCTTCGCCAGACCCAACGTCCAATGTAGATCCTGCAGACAGCGATGACAGGAAGCCAGTCGTCCAAGTACAGGGAGGCTCGAATTCCCGATAGATGAAGGAATTTTGCCACATTCCTCATGAGTCTTGTAAACACGAGAGGAGCAGGACTGAGGCCGAAGCACAGGGCTCGAAACTGGTACACCACATTCCTGTAAACAAACCTCAGAAACGGTTGGGAATCCGGGTGTATAGGAATGTGGAAGTACGCATCTCGCAGGTCGAGAGAGACCATCCAGTCTCCCTCTCTGACCGCTGCCAAGACGGACTTCGTGGTCTCCATCGTAAATTTTGTTTTCGTAACAAAAACGTTGAGCGCACTGACGTCTAGCACTGGCCTCCAACCTCCTGTATGCTTTGGGACTAGGAAGAGACGGTTGTAAAACCCCGGTGATTGAAGGTCCGAGACTTTCACCACCGCTCCCTTCTCTAGCAACAGAGACACTTCGTGATGTAGAGCTTGTCTCTTTGACTCCTCTCGATACCTGGAAGAGAGGTCTATGGGAACTGTTACTAGAGGAGGTCTGCGTACAAAAGGTATTTTGTACCCCTCCTTGAGCAACAGAACAGACTCTTGGTCTGCACCCCTCTTCTCCCAGGCCTGCCAGAAGTTGTTCAGTCTGGCCCCTACCGCTGTCTGAGGACATGGGCAGTCAGACTCTGCCACGGGAGGACTTGGCTCCTCTCTTCTTACCTCTCTTTCCCTCGGCACGAGAGCCTCCCCTGCTGGGAGCTCTGCCACGAAAGGGCGGGATAAACCTAGACGCAGGAGTCTCGATTCTGGATCTCACCACAAAGGATGAAGAAGGAGCTCCCTTGCGAGCAGAAGAAGCCATCAGGTCATGTGTGTCCTTCTGCACAAGAGAAGCAGCAATGTCCTTAATCAGCTGTTGTGGAAACAAGGCAGCCGATAAGGGAGCAAAGAGCAGTTCCGATCTTTGACAGGGAGTAACTCCTGCTGAAAGGAAAGAGCAAAGGGTTTCTCTCTTCTTCAAGACTCCCGACGTAAAGGTGGAGGCGAGCTCATTGGAGCCATCGCGGATGGCTTTGTCCATACAGGACATAATAAGTAAGGATACATCTTGGTCAGCAGACAAGATCTTCCTACTTAATGCTCCTAAAGACCAATCTAGAAAGTTAAAAACTTCAAAGGCCCTGTATACGCCTTTAAGGAGATGGTCAAGGTCCGAGGAGGACCAACAAATTTTCGAGCGTCTCATGGCCAGGCGACGGGGAGAGTCTACAAGGCTTGAGAAGTCACCCTGGGCAGAGGCAGGGACTCCCAAGCCGAGAACTTCTCCCGTGTCATACCAGACGCTCGATCTAGAAGCAAGCTTAGAAGGTGGGAAGGCAAAGGCCGTCTTCCCCAAACTCCTCCTGGTAACCAACCAGTCGCCTAGAAGACGTAAAGCCCTCTTAGAAGAGCGAGAAAGCACTAGCTTAGTAAAGGCAGGCTTGGTAGCAGCTAAGCCTAGCGCAAACTCAGACGGAGGCGAACGAGGAGCAACAGTAACAAAATTATCTGGGAAAAGATCCTTGAAAATCATCATGATCTTCTTAAAATCCATTGAAGGTTGTACAGCCTTAGGTTCTTCTACATCAGATAAAACGTCCAAAGGATTATGATTAGGAGGAGGATCAGCAACGTCCTCATCTGAAGGACCCTCGTCCGACAACTGATGAGTTTCAAGCAAGGGAGAGACCTGCCTTGGTGGCAATGCTTGACAAGCCGAGTCCACACGCAAAGGAGCATCAGTAGCAGTCCAGGACGCTACGTCATGTAACTGCTTAACGGACTGACTAGCAACAACAACAGGAGCGGGAGGACGCTCGACGTCAACTCGAGACTGCCTTGACTGCCTAGATTGAGCAGTTAAAACAACTCTTGACTGCGGTGCTTGACGCTCAACGTCAAAACAAGTCAACTTAGCTGGTTGGCGAACGTCCTGAACGTCAACACGAGCATGCGGCAGTGGCTGAACGTCCACAAGCGGCTGAAAGTCAACACGGGACTGCATCGAGTGAGGCTCTAAGTCACGTGATTGACGTGACTTTGTAACGTCAACGTCAACAGGACGAGCAAAGGCTCGTTTGGGCGGCTGACGGCCAGGATCTCGATCAGCGTAACGGCGAGGATCATCGTGAACCTGCTCAGCAGTATACTCCTCCATAAGAGAGGCAAGCTTACTCTGCATATCCTGCAGGACAACCCATTTAGGATCAACGGGAGTGGGAGAAGTCGAGACGATGGTAACGTCTGTGACTGCAAAACATTGCCTAAACTAAGACTCTCGGAGCCCGTGTTACGCTTCTGTTTAGGCGGCGAGCAGTCTTCCGATGACTGCACAGGGTCAGAGCTGTCCCAATGGCTACAAGTAGGAAGCTGGACCTGTCCTGAAGGGACTGTCTTCCGCTTTAAGGGTCTCGAAACCTTGCTCCACGGTTTCTTATGCTAGAAGCCTTCGGATGACGAGGAGAAAACCGCCTCGCTCGTCTTATGGTAGGGGCGGTCTTGACGAGACACGCCCGAAACCATAGAGGGAACGTCTGTTCGTTGGTTAAAGCCTCTCGTCCCCATAAGTCCTACGACATTACTTCTCCCTGGTGCATGGGAGCTTGCAAGAGGTCTCGGACTAGGCGAACGACAAGCACGAACAGATGAACCCTCGGTCGCAACACTGATAACACTTTGCGCACTAATCACTTTATCCCCACGATTTTCTAATGTGGCACTCTGACACTTTAACACTTTTACATCCGCCATGAGTTGATTACGGTCCGTAGCCAAAGATTCAACTCTCTCGCCCAATGCTTGAATGGCATGCAACATATCCCGCATTGATGGTTCATGAGTGCTAGTAGAGGGTTCAGGCACAACTACTACTGGGGAAGGATTAGGTTCAGGGGCATGGGAGGAGGAAAATTCTAATGATCTAGAGGAACTTCTCCTCACCCTATCTCTCTCTAGCTTACGAGAATACTTATCAAACTCTAGCCAGTCGAATTCCGAAAGTACCACGCACTCATCACACCGATCTCCTAATTGACAGGTTTTACCCCGGCAATTAGAACACACGGTATGTGGGTCGAGAGAGGCCTTTGGAAGATGTTTGTTACAATCCCTAGCATTACATTTACGAAATTTAGGAATTGGAGAAGGGTCAGCCATTTTGAAAAGTCAAAGAAAATCCAAAAACAATCCAAAGTCATCAACAATAAAATCTATCCAAAAAAGAGTTCAAGAGTTTTAATTGAAGATAAAAACACCTGCACTGCGAAAGCTCAAAACCAAAAAGAAGTACTTCACCAAGAATGACGAAAAACTCCAGGTCAACAGCGAGTAATGGAATCAACCTGTCGACAAGACCGACAGAGAAGAACTGGAGCTGTTTACATGTATATGCTGTATCTGGCCAATAGTTGGCGCTGGTGGACACACCCGCAACCTTCATAGCGATCGCTCGCGAGTTTTTGTGTTTTTCTGTCGAGCCGTCCGAGACATCAGCTATTATATATTCACCGGCTAAGTTTAATATTTAAAAATGACATTTAAATATGTTATTTTCCTTAGTAAAATAAATTTTTTAATATACTTACCCGATGATCATATAGCTGCATCCCTGCTGCCCGACAGAAAAAACCTACGGGCGGAATACGCCAGCGATCGCTATACAGGTGGGGGTGTACATCAACAGCGCCATCTGTCAAGTAGGTACTCAAGTACTCGATGTCAACAAAGAACCAATTTTCTCCTCTGTCCCACTGGTTCTCTATTGGGGAGGAAGGGTGGGTCCTTTAATTTATGATCATCGGGTAAGTATATTCAAAAATTTATTTTACTAAGGAAAATAACATTTTTCAATATCAAACTTACCCGATGATCATATAGCTGATTCACACCCAGGGGGGTGGGTAGAGACCAGCATTACAAGTTGACATTATGAGCTAAGTATTCCGTTTTCATTTTAGCAGTTATTCAAAATAACAAGCATAAAATAAATAAGTACCTGGTAAGGAAGACGACTTGAACAATTACTCTGCCTTTTTAAGTACGTCTTCCTTACTGAGCCTCGCGATCCTCATAGGATGCTGAGCGACTCCTAGGAGCTGAAGTATGAAGGGTTGCAACCCATACTAAAGGTCCTCATCAAAACCTCTAATCTAGGCGCTTCTCAAGAAATGATTTTGACCACCCGCCAAATCAAGTAGGATGCGAAAGGCTTCTTAGCCTTCCGGACAACCCAAAAATATTTCAAGAGAAAGATTAAAAAGGTTCTGGAATTAGGGAATTGTAGTGGTGGAGCCCCCACCACTACTGCACTCGTTGCTACGAATGGTCCCAGAGTGTAGCAGTTCTCGTAAAGAGACTGGACATTCTCAAGATAAAAGACGCGAACACTGATTAGCTTTTCCAATAGGTTGCGTCGAACATATTTTGCAGAGATCTATTTTGTTTAAAGGCCACGGAAGTTGCGACAGCTCTAACTTCGTGTGTCCTTACCTTCAGCCAAGCTTGGTCTTCCTCATTCAGAAGGGAATGAGCTTCTCGTATTAACAGTCTGATAAAATAGGATAAAGAATTCTCTGACATAGGCAAAGATGGATTCTTAACTGAACACCATAAAGCTTCAGACGGGCCTCGTAAAGGTTTTAAAATAGAACTTAAGAGCTCTTACAGGACATAATACTCTTTCTAGTTCATTTCCAACCATACGATAAGTTTGGAATATCGAACGATATTGGTCAAGGCCGAGAAGGCAGCTCGTGTTTGGCTAGAAAACCAAGATGTAGAACATGTAGCCGTTTCGGATGAGAATCCGATGTTCTTGCTGAAGGCATGAATCTCACTGACTCTTTTAGCTGTGGTTAAGCATATCAGGAAAAGAGTCTTAAAGGTGAGATCTTTCAGGGAGGCTGATTGAAGTGGTTCGAACCTGTCTGACATAAGGAATCTTAGAACCACGTCTAAATTCCAACCAGGTGTAACCAAACGACGCTCCTTCGTGGTCTCAAAAGACTTAAGGAGGTCCTGTAGATCTTTATTGTTGGAAAGATCTAAGCCTCTGTGACGGAAGACTGATGCCAACATGCTTCTGTAACCCTTGATAGTGGGAGCTGAAAGAGATCGCTCTTTCCTCAGATATAAGAGGAAGTCAGCTATTTGAGTTACAGAGGTACTGGTCGAGGATACGGATACTGACTTGCACCAGTTTCGGAAGATTTCCCACTTCGATTGGTAGACTCTAAGGGTGGATGTTCTCCTTGCTCTAGCAATCGCTCTGGTTGCCTCCTTCGAAAAACCTCTAGTTCTCGAGAGTCTTTCGATATTCTGAAGGCAGTCAGACGAAGAGCGTGGAGGCCTTAGAGTACCTTCTTTACGCGTGGCAGACGTAGCAGGTCCACCCTTAGGGGAAGTGTTCTGGGAACGTCTACTAGCCATCGAAGTACCTCGGTAAGTTATTCTCTCGCGGGCCAGAGGAAAGCAACAAGCGTCAACTTTGTCCCTTCGTGAGAGGCGAACTTCTGCAGTACCTTGTTGACAATCTAGAACGGAGGGAATGCATATAGATCTAGATGAGACCAATCTAGTAGAAAGGCATCTATAAGAACTACTGCTGGGTCCGGGATAGGTGAGCAAAGTATTGAGAGCCTCTTGGACATCGAGGTTGCGAAGAGATCTGTGGTTGGCTGGCCCCAGGTGACCCAAAGTCTCTTGCATACATCCTTGTGGAGGGTCCAATATGTTGGAATTATTGTCCCTTCCTACTGAGACAATCTGCTAAGACATTCAAGTTGCCTTGGATGAAACTCGTTACTAGTGAAAAGTCTAGACCTGTTGAACAGGAGAGGAGGTCACTTGCGAACTCGTACCATGTCAGAGAGTAGGTCCCTCCTTGCTAGGAGATGTACGTCAAAGCAGGGAGTTGACCGTGTTCACCTCCACCACTTTGCCTTGAAGGAGAGACCTGAAGCTTTTCCAGGTCAGACGTACTGCCAGAAGCTTCTTGCAGTTGAAATGCATTGTCCTTTGACTCGAGTTCCATAATCCCGAGCATTCCCTACCGCCTAGGGTCGCACCCCAGCCTACGTCCGATGCGTCTGAGAAGAGAACGTGGTTGGGAGTCTGAACAGTCGGGGGAAGACCCTTTCAAAGGTTGATAAAGTCCTTTCATCAAGTCAGACCAGACTTATCTTTCCGGAAACCGGGATCGAGACCGCTTCTAGCATCTTGTCCTTTTCCAGTGAAGAGCTAGATGATACCGAAGAGGACGGAGGTGTAGTCTTCCAAGTGACACCAATTGAACCACGGATGACAGTGTCCTAACCAGACTCATCCACAGCCTGACAGGGCCGTGTTCCTTCTTCAGCATCTTCTGGATGGATAGTAGGGCTGGGGGTTGATCGTCTTGTTCAGCCATGTCCTCATCAGAGGGTTCCTCATCCGAAACTGATGAGGAAACGGCAACGGAGTCGGCAACGTCTGACTCGCTGAATCCGGTCGCACTGGTGGATGCGTGACGGAGCCGGACACAAGATCATGGTACTGCTGCACAGTCTGTGAACTGTCAACCATGGGGACGCGAGGAAGTACAGCGACAACCCGAAACTGTCTAGACTGTCTGGGTTGTGCAGACAACCCCCTACCGGGTTGCTGAGGTTGCCGCACTGCGTCACAACAAGTCACCTCTGCTGGTTGTTGAACGTCTTCCTAGTGACACACTGAACGTCCACAACCACCTCCGAGAGTCGCTTAACGTCAACGTGCGACTGGCAACCCACACTGGGTCGCACCGGTGGAGGAACCATCTCAACTGGCGGACGTGAGTAGGATACCTCAGCGTCAACAGGGCGTACAACCAACCGGTAGGAAGGTTGTTGGCTAGAAGGTTCTTCTCCGTAAAAAATCCTCTATCAAGGACTAAGCTTGGACTGCATGTCTTGCAACAAAGCCCATTAGGGTCTATGGGAGCAGGTGTGGCAACAGACGGGGTTAGCGACTGAAGCGGAACCATTTACCATCCCTGGAAGCATGTTATGCTTTAATTAAAGTCCATAGGAGGCTAAGCAGCTTAAGGCTCCTCTCCAAATGACAGAGTCCTCAAGGGAATATCAGAAGGAGGGAGAACAGCACTTTCTCATCTACAGGAACCATGTCCGAGAAAGCTAGGTTATCTCAGTGAGGGTTTCACTGGTGCATAAGCAGCAGACCAGAAGGCAACGTTATGTAACTGCTTGAGTCTGTGAACTGTCAAAAACTGAACTGTCAACCACAACAGGTGCATGAGGACATACAGCACTGGTGCATTAGTAGCAGACCAGAAGGCAACATCATGTAACTGCTTGACAGTCTGTGAGCTGGCAACAACCAAAGCTGTGTGGGGAAGCCTCAACTCCTGACTGACTAGTCTGCTGCGGGCGAGTGGCGGTAACCACAGTGGGTTGCGGAGGCTGACACACCGTGTCAAAACACGGCAGCTTGTGGTAGCTCACGCACGGCAACGGAGTGCTCCGTGTGTCTGTGGGAGTCAGCATGCGTCTGGCAGGGTCGACTGCGCATGGGTGGAGGAGCTCTCACAACAAGAGTGTGGGAGCAGGCAGCCATGCTGGGTGCACAACCGTGGCAGGCTGTAGGCCAACGGGTGCATCGTCAACCTTCTCCGCAGTCGGAGTGTGGGAGCAGGCAACAACCAAAGCTGAGTGGTGGTGCGTGGTGGAGACTGCCGTGGGTTGCGGAAACTAACGCATCGCGTCAAAACACGGCAGCTTGACTCCACCTTCCCACTGCTGATGCGGTAGCTCACGCATGTTAACGGAGGGAGCCGCACGTCGGCTAACGTTAACATGCGTCTGGCAGGGTCGATCGCGCATCGGAGGTGGAGCTCTCCGCAGCCGGAGTGTGGGAGCAGGCAGCCTCAGCGTGAGCTGGGCGCACAACCGTGGCAGGTTGTAGGCTAACGAGAGCAGTGTAAACCTTCTCCGCACGAAACTCCTGCATAACCGCAGCTAACTGAGTCTGCATAGACTGCAGTAAAGACCACTAGGGTCTACAAAAGACGGCAACAAACGGAGCTACTGTCCGTTGTGACTGGGGTCTAAAACAGCTGGTGCGGCAACAGACGGAGTTACTGCCTGTTGCGGTACCACCTTGCCTCTCTTGGGAGGTGTGCAGTCGTCGGATGACTGCAGCGAGTCCGAACTGACCCAGTGGCTACACCTAGGCCGTTGGACTTGCGCGGAAGGGACCGACTTGCACTTAAAAAGCTGCAAGATTTGGTCCATGGTTTCTACGAGAAACCTCTTCCGCAGACGAGGAATAAAAGGGCTCTCTCGTCTTGTGTGGGTGGGGCGATCACGTCGGCAACGTGTGTAGATACACCCGAAACCACGGAGGGAAAACGTCTGTTCGTCGATCAAGGCCTGTGGAACCCATAAGTCCTTCGACATTACTTCTCCCCTGGGCTTGGGAGCTTGTAAGAGGTCCCGGACTAGGTGAACAACTGGCACGAACAGACGAACCCTCGAACGCAACACTGTAACACTTTGCGCATATCACTTTATCACTTTTGATTTTCTGTTTGCACTTATTTCACTGAAATCGAAACTTTAACTGATTTCTACCTGAAACACGCAATCCTATCCTTCATTAAAAGGTAGTAATTGCGAAAACAGTTTTACAATGCAACAGAAAAACATAATTAAAGATAAATAATTCAGTGGTTGGAAAAGAGACTAAACACTAGATCAAATAAACTACGTTTAAAATCTCTCACCGCATAAAGCCTGGGAACAAGAATAAAACTCTAGAAACGTTTTACCTTCTTCCCCTACAGCGACTAGGGAGAAGAGTAAAAACCAAGAACAACGTTACCCGCTTGAACGAAACGTTTATTCTCCTCTCTCTCCCTCCGTCTCTATCTCTCTCTCTCTTCTCTCTTGACTTAGAACCTGAGAGATGAGCCCAATTATATATCGTTAAAACATATTATTTGCTAAAGGAAAAAACTGAAAGGTTTCCCAAATAAAAAGTTCCTTTATTTAGAATTTAAACCATTTAAGCTAAGAAAGAATGAACGAAACGCTAGAATCGGTTTACTCTTACTGCAACGTGAAACCGTGAAATACTCTCTCTCTATCGTAACGATAGAGCGCATGTTGAACGTTCTGAACGTCAACAACTGCGGAGACTAAACTAAACGTTAGTTCATCTTTGAAAACAGTACGAGACTATCAAAGAAATTCTTTCATAAAACATTAAAATTAAAAAAGTATTAAATTCTTAAAAGGTAAATACGATATGACGGGCTCAATGTTAATTAACTTCGGTTCCAAGTAAGGACCGCCTACTATTAGGAAAGGTCGCATATAAACAAACATGAAAATTAATTTTTATAAGTTTATAATAAATGGAAAGTTAATCGAAGAGGCCTATAAATGCGGAGAGATATAAAATAAATAGATCTATAACTTGTTAAGCAAAATTACCAAAAACCTAAACACACTTCCGTCTAAGGGAAGGGTCGGCCATTTAAAAGTGAAAGAGAGTCCATACTCTCTTCGTCACCATAATTAAATCTATCCAAAACGAGTTCAAGTTTTGAAATGAAGATAAAACCCCTGCATAGCGAAAGCTCAAAACTGGAATAGTGTACTTCACCAAATCGTTGTGAAAACAAATCCAGTTAGGGACGGCGTATTTAGTAGGTCTTGCCTGTGGCACGACAGAGGGAAAATTGGTTCTTTGTTAACATCGAGTACTTGAGTACCTACTTGACAGATGGCGCTGTTGATGTACACCCCCACCTGTATAGCGATCGCTGGCGTATTCCGCCCGTAGGTTTTTTCTGTCGGGCAGCAGGGATGCAGCTATATGATCATCAGGTAAGTTTGATATTGAAAAAAATATTTCCTAAATAACTTATGAAAACTTTAACAAAACAAAAGGATGAGAAACGAGATAGAATAGTGTGCAAAGTGTACCCTTAAGCAAGAGAACTCTAACCAAAGACAGTAGAAAACCATGGTACAGAGGTTATGGCACTACCCAAGACTAGAGAACAATGGTTTGATTTTGGAGTGTCCTTCTCCTAGAAGAGCTGTTTACCATAGCTAAAGAGTCTCTTCTACCCTTACAAAGAGGAAAGTAGCCAATGGACAATTACAGTGCAGTAGTTAACCCCTTTGGTGAAAGAAGAATTATTTGGTAATCTCAGTGTTGTCAGGTGAATGAGGACAGAGAAGAATCTGTAAAGAATAGGTCAGACTATTCGGTGTATGTTTAGGCAAAGGGAAAGTTAACCGTAACTAGAGAGAAGGATCCAATGCAGTACTGTTTGGCCATTGAAAGGACTACATAACTCTCTAGCGGTAGTATCTCAACAGGTGGCTGGTGCCTTGGCCAACCTACTACCTATAAAATTACAGTAAATGATCATAGTACAGATAAGTACAGTACAATCACTGCTGTATGTAGTATACTGTATCATACAGTTTATTTAAAGTAGAATTCAAGGGAATAGGTGATGTTATAGGAACTACATCTTAAGAAACAAGTTTTGGATGGGAAGACGGTCAGGAAGTAAACACATAGTTGCAACCTATCTTAGGTTAAGTTAAGCCCATGGAGGTCTTAGAGGAGAGCAGAGGCATAGGCCACATTGTTAGGTAAAGAAAAAAGCCATTGGTTAGGTTAGAGGAGGAACCCTATGTTAGGGCATGACCTTGTGTTCAATTTCCTTTAAAAAATAAGGTTTTCCCATCGCTCTAACCTAACTTCCAAAATTTAAGAATGCATATAATTTGGGAAATA
>NC_090731.1:22397848-22462848 GCF_036898095.1 Palaemon carinicauda | reverse complement strand
TTGATCCCTCATGGAGTTAAGAATCTGGTCCATATGGCACAGCTTTTGTCAGGGGGAAGTCATTCAAAATGGTTGGGGGCTGCGACTGAGTCCAAGAGACCTTGCTCCAAGCAATCTGAAGTGAGTATTCAAAACAACACTGCAACTGGGGGGGATATTTTCCCTACCTTTTCACCATGATGTAATAATGAAGTTATTGGGGAGAAAAAGAGAAAGAAATCTGGAAAGGGAGACTGGATTTCTGGAAGTTGGCTTATGTAACAAGATGAAGGGGTCTTTGAGACTATTCAGTCCAAATGCAACTAAGGGGAAATCCCAATTACACTATGAAGTATAAGTTAGAAAAGATTGGAAAGCCAAAAGCAAGAAGGAAAAGAGGAAGCGGGGATGGACGTATAGTGGAAGGATATAAAGCCCGGGTAGGGCCCAAAGGATAACTGCAAAAACAATAATGATAATTAATACCGGTGCACTGAGTTAACTGCCTAAGAAGTTGGAAAAGAGGAAAAGTAGGTTACAGAGAGCAGGCAGCTTGGGCTGAAGAGATGTTTTTAAAAACCTCTAGTAGTGGCCACAGTGCAGTGCATAGGGCAAACTGACAGGACTACTTCCCCTATGGGATGACCCTTGGACACCAATGTTCATCTAAAACTCTTCAAATACACGTCACTGCCTTCACTTTAGTTTGAGCGTTAAGATAGAGAAACATTAACTCAAGGAATTTTGTCAATTCAATCAATAGGCACAATAATTGTTTATGAAAATCTTAAGCATTGAGGATTGTGAGGTATATTAGATTAAACTTCATTTACAAATTTTGCCTATAAAGCAGTGCTGGGGATTGTGAGGCCATTCAGCATGCTGGTGCAACAGGAGTAAAACCAGGAAGGAAGAAAGGAAGCAGGAAAGCAGGTAAGATAGAAAGATTACATAGCGAGTACTGCTAGGGTACAAAGGAACAGTTTTAAGGCCCTTAAATGCCTATAATTCACCATGCGATGGCACTAACGGCACTAACCTACTATAAGGCACCTGTAGCTATCACCAAACAACTGTGGTTCAAGATGGCTACTCAGCACTGTACAACATCTGCTCTTTTTATGAAAGGCCGAGTCTACTCTCATACAGTAGTTCAAATTCTTCCAAATATATTTTGTAATTTGTAATTCGCAAGTCGTAAACCAATGTTATCTTTACATTATGACTCATAAATCACATTTATAAATTCAGTGGCCGAAAAGATGGTACATTGAGATACCAGTCTCTCTGCTGAAATCACTGGCATTGAGGTTGTGAGGGTCATCTCCACTGGCAGATCACTGGCATTGAGGTTGTGAGGGTCATCTCCACTGGCAGAGTAGAATGGTTGGCCTTTCCAGTTGCATAAAACCATCTATCCTTAAGAAGGGGAGGAGGCAAGATCTTTGAGAAGCAGCTTCCCTTTCAAGGCCTGACGTTCTGCAGTCCAAATGATAAAATATCTGCATTGGGTTGAATTATATACTGAATACTCTGGTTTAATTACACTCCTTAGTATCTCCATATACATTAGTGATTGCTGTACTTCCATATTGTATATACAGTAATTGAGATGTAAATAAACCCTGTATGACAAATATCAAATAAATCAGTTATGCAAAAAGTGTGGAATATAAAACCTACATATAAAATAAAGAAATTTATTTCAGTTAGTTATTGTGAATTGAACATCAGTTTGAACAACTTGAAAACTTTTCACCATAATAATTCTAAATACTGTATTACAAATGAGATTTCTTTGATGCATGAAAAACTTACACTTAATTGAAAGAAAATTCTTCCTACTGAAATCATTAAGCATATCAAGCAGGTAATTAGTAAACGAGTCAAGAAGTTGAAGTAAAACTAAAAGTCAGCAAGAGTAAAATATAAAATTACTGTGGAGGAACAAATACAGTATACTGTATACGTGATTAAAACTGAAAACAGCAATACTTTCGTAGGTTTACCAGTGTTAATACTAAAAAGTTTGAAACTTTCTTTACAGAAATTCTATCATAGTACTGTACATATAATTATAAACGACTTGAGCTGCACTTCAAATCTACACTTCTTAAAGAAAATATAAACACAAGACATCTGATACAATACTGTAAGCTCTAAAAGTAACAGTTAATTTGACAAAACAGGGCTTAACATGTTAAAAAATGGCACATATAAACGATTTTTTTATTTGTAAATACGAACCACCACCGTAATGAAGTGATGCATAGCTATTTATTTTGTACTATAAGAATCAAGTTTTAGTTTCTGTATAAGACAGCAAAATTCTAATTCTGAAATAGAGTACAGTATGACATTCCACCAGTCATCCCAAGTACCGCACATGTAGCAGCTTCTAAGTAAAAGAAAGGGAGGTGGGAGACATGTAATGCAGTATTTATTAATTGTTATTTTCCTTTCTTTTACATGAGGATACAATTTCAGGGAGAAAAGGGACTGTAACAGAAGGTAGCAAGCAGACTCGATGGTATCTAAAGAGATTACTATTAAATAAAGCCGTCATGCTGGCATACAATGAACAAACTTCCACCATCAATCTTGAACTATCCATGAAGTTTTCACTCATTGAACCTGAAACCTTGTAGTGGGGCTGGATGAGGTACCTGAATAGCCACACATCACACTTTTGACTTAGATGTTGCCTTTACAATGAGTCAAGCATGAAACTGTCCCCTAATCAATCTGCTGAAAGATACTGTTTCAAAACTATAGAATATGAAATTGTTACTATTGAATTTTATTCCACCTGAAGCTAAAGAAAACTCACTAGTTTCTGATGTTATCTGATTAAAACTGACGAATGGTAGTCTGTATGACATGATAATATCAACTAATGGGTAGCAAATATGCTACAAAATACTGCTACCAGCGTAAAAATATAAAAAAAAATCGAAAGCCTCTTTTTACAAACGTTTAAGTCTCCTTGACAGCTTCCTTACAGAGAATGTAATTATATTAGCTGAAACAATGCAAAGCAAGGCTAAAGATCGTAAAAATATTGGAACTTAGACTTGCAAACTTAGGGCCGTACAAGTACCAAGTGCCCAGCGGAAAGGACAAGCTAGCTTAAAAAGGAAAAGAAGAAAAAATAAAATTTGACTGACCAAGTGTGATAATTTCTTCTCTTTCATCCCCAATAAACTGTGATAGAGGGGATATTGGGTACTTCAGATACACCATTCAAATACATCAGTAGCCTAGGGCCTAGCAAAGGCCTTAAAAAATAATAAAGTCAAGAGTTAATTCGTGACTGACATACCTAAATATCTAAATACCATAATTTGGAAATAGAATATACAAGGAGACAAAAATTAAGATTGAAAAGGCCAATAAATAGAGACGTCTCCCTGAATAGCGATAGCTTCTCGGGGTTATCAAGAATCGATGGAGAATCTACCTGGGAAGCTTAATTGCAATGGAATTACATTCTCTAGATCACTGCAAGAAGTCAATTAAGAGATTTTTCAAGTCTTAGTATTTTCAGAAGGGATCTGAGCTATTTAGACCCTGTGGTAAGTTCTCCTAAGTTTATTTAAGCCAGTTTAAAGTAAAGATCAGCCTGGCCTCCTAAAACAAAACAAATCATATTTTCTTGGGAAAGGAAATAATCAGGTGGTATTAATATCATATACCAATCACCTTGCTGATGTTTAGAGGTAATGAGAACTGTACCAGCCTTCACCCAGTGCATATCTCTAGGAGACAAATGACAATAAGGTAATGTTTCTATGAATACATAAAACAGCTTCCATGTAGTGTACATAGTACTTGGGATTTGTGCAATGTGCCTTTGGTCCCTGGCCAAATTGCCTTTTATTTTTCATAAATTCTATTTCCACCTAACTGTCAAAGTTGTTTAACTCTGTTTTTTTTCCAAATCTTCACCTCTAATTTAAAGAGCATACAGTACCTAGAAACCTTAAAAAACAGCATCAGGAGTAGAGTAATAACTGTGAAGGTACAAGCGTTTTATGAGTGTTCCAGATACGAAAACCCTGTGCCAAAAATTTCCTAAAATAGGGACCATTGTTATAGAACTACCAGGAATTCCTTGCTATGAGTCCACATAGATTTATCTAAGACAAGTCTCCAGTCACATATAACTTTTCTGACTAAAAATTACAGGTCTCCAACAACATAGAGCTCTCCTGACCATGGAAATCCCAGTGTCTTTTAACTGTAGATTACAGCATCATCATATGATACTATAACCTACAGATGCATTTCCTAACTCCATCCTCTCTTGCCTAACCCTGGAAGAACTGATATTACCTCTTAGCTCTTCACATGAGACTAACCAATATGTTAAGTATACCATATCCATGTATTTCTTAATTTGGTCCATCATCTGAATGCTGTATTAAAATAACATACTATATACTGCACTCAGTTAAGTATATATAAATAACAGGTGTATTTAATCAAATATATTATGGAAAATATCTTGTTAGCACTATAATGAAGCACAGTAAGATGTACAAATATTCAAAGATTGGAATGAAGGAAAGAAAAGCCAGTGATAAAATTCAGAAATTAAAAAAAGAAATAAAAACTCCAACTCAGTGGAAATTAAGTTTACATTCTTCTGTCTTCAAAAGCCTATCCTATCAACTAACAAATGTTTATCAAAATTTATTCTATTTTCATTGGAAAAATATTTATGCTGTACCGTGTTTTACGAGGCAAGCATCATAACTGCATATAAAAAATGGAGGAAAAACCTGCTAACAGATCAAGGAGAGAGGTCTTGCAAAAGCTAAAACCTAACTTGCATCCCAACCGGATTCTCAACTAAAAAGTTTACTACAGTGACAATATGGTACATCTACCATGAGCTATATGTGCTGGTATTATACTTTGGTCTGCATTAAAAATAACAGATGGTGAACACAAACACAGATAGGTATAAACTTAAAATGCAAACAAATGGCTCTCACGTGACATCTTTTATTGCTACTCAATTTTGCTATCGTTCCCAAATATTTAGTTGAGGTTGACTCAGCAAGCAAACACTATAGAAAGGTACCACTCACAGCAGGCCTGGTGCAGTATACTTTAGATAAAACTAAATTTTCTTTGTAGTGTCTTGCTAGCACTGCGTTTTCCTTTCACTTTTCAGCTGGTACTTTAGATCTTTTCAGCCCTATTTTCCCAACTACTTACATTTCACTTTGCTCCAATTTCTAATTCTCTTATAAAATCATATTTGTGTAACCACATTGACGATATCGTTAAAACTTAAGACCTTCTTCATTCACCTCATAATAAATAACAGGATCACGAAGATATATTACATAAACTCAGAAAAGAAAAGGTCAAGTGAACCAGTAGTTTTATGCAGATGTACATTTACTGTACAAAAAGAAAGAAAAATCAAATAAAATACCAAGTAGGTAAATAAAAAGTACAAGAGCAGTACAGCTTATCTAAAACCAATACTTGAAGGCAAATTCAAGAGAAGATTGACATAGCCCCACTACAGGACCAAATGGTGAAGTGTTCTTAACTGTTAAGTTAAATGCTTACCTTACGCAGGCATGCCCGGCGGAGTTATTCATAAAAAAATATGAATAATGTTAAAAAACCATACAGACAGCATTACCTTTGACTAATATGATCTCTTGGATGGCTAATCATCTCTGGCAGATAGAAGTGCAGTCTTCTTAAATACTGTACTGCAATTGATAAATTTATTCTGTCTTTCCATTAACAAAATAATGCCTTAACACCTACTAAAGTTAGGATATTTGTACAATCCCCTATGCAAAAGGATACAACCAGTAATTTTCAAAGAAAAAAATTTTCTAATAAAAAAAATACCCTGTACTATCTGGAAATCTAAATACGTATTGTATATCTTTATTATTTAGAGGCGGTTGCCGATTCTAATATCTTCTTCTTCCAGGCTTCAAAATCTACATCTTGTTCATCTTCACTCTTTTCTCTGTCGTCTTCGTCACATTTACTCTTCTTTGACGCTCCACTGTCTTGCATATGTTCTTCGACCATATCTACTAATGTCTTAGAACGCTTGCTTCCAGGTTTAACAGACTGTCAATAAGATTAAAAAAATCACGAAAAGGAAATTAAAATTAACATTAGCATTTGCTCTTGATATAAACTTACAACATCTAAATTACTTAAAAGCTTTAACAATGATGAAAACTTAACTGATGTACCAGTGCATACAGTAGAAGTTATCTCTAGTTATTTACTAAAATTCTGTGGTTGGTGAGAGTTTTAAATTGTGAATTAACATTGCCCAAATTAAATAATTCATAAAAGTAAAATTCTAATTACCTTTTTGGAGCGTAGACTTTCAGCTATTTTGCTCATTGCCTCCACTACTTTGGTAAATACCGCTCTTTTACTGCAACTCGTCTCGTACAATTTTCGTTTGTCTACTTTGATCTTCAGCACCCTTAAATAAAGGATGTCACAAACTGTAATTCATCATCTTGTGTAAAAATAAAATAGAATTATCAAAAATAACTTTAACTATAATTCACTTCAGCTTTTCATAAGATATAAATATAATTATGTAATTTACAACTTACCCACATGCTGCAACAACAGCAGCAGTCTGAAACACTGGTAAGGATAAATCAACTTCAGCTTTATTCTGTAAATCTCTCTCATACCTGTGAAAAAACATTGAAGATATCTATGAGAGAGGAAAATAAAAAATATCACTAAGTGAGAAAAAAATGAAAATATCAATAAGATATTTAAAAAGTTCAATAAACAGACATACACCTGCCTCAATTACAAATCTATTTAATACCCTTTAAATGATAAGATACTCTCCCACGACTTAAGACAGTATAAGAAAGTAAGCACATCTGATTGAACCACAACTTCCGACAGAATGAGAGAACAAGCATATCTGATTGAACTATGCAGTTTACATAAAGTATCTTAATGACTAAAACAGCCTGATATCAGAGGCATAAGGAAATGGTTACTGACTAGTCCTTCTTTAGTTGATCGTGTAACAGAATCCCAGATTGTATACCTTCTTGTGCTTTAGGAATTCTTAGTCCTGTACAGGTTCACAAGTTCCTGAATAAGAAATTACTTGAAAGCATAAGCAGTTAAGCAATGTCTTAGCGAAGTGCTGAACATATCAATGTTAGGTCGACTCAAAATGCTTCATAACTCTGGACAGACACAGGAGTGAAGTAACCAATCTGTGGGTAATCTGAGCTCAGTTCAACAAAAAATTTCCAGAGCTCAGAGGAAGTGTCTTTAATTGTATGCCTCCTTGCTTCCTGATATAAGAAAGAGCTGTGTTATCTGCATGAACTGTCTTTAATGTTAGTAGCTTCACTAATATAACTAGAGGCTTATAAGTTGCTAGTAATTCTAGGCAGTTGATGGAAAGCACTTCCTTGATCATAAGAACCCATGGATTCCATTCCAGTAAACTCCAGTTGAACAAAAAACTAGAGTTTTCCCCAATAAGAAATTGAAGATTGAGATCATTGTTGTATTTTGCAACATTAAATTTTCTCAAATCCCAATCTTCTTGCAGAGCTAATGGAATTAATATAGAACATGGTTTTAGGATGATTTCTAAAAGAATGATGAAAAAAGGAAGAAGTATGGAGAGAGAAGGTAAAAGTCTAGGTTTTGTAAGTCGTATAAACCTGACCTAAATGGTCAAAATGTCCTTTACTGAGAAGAATTCAGATATTTGTATAAGCCTTACATGGTTGAGAAAAGAACCCAAGGGAGGAAGAGGTTAGGTCATGCTACTGAGACTTGAAAACTGACTTGCTAAAGTAAAAATAGAGCTTTTCCCACCTTTAAAAGATATCAGAAAAATGCATTGGTAAGTTCCTTAGAACCATCACATATAGTTCAATATATACATTGACAGAAATAATCTCTGAAACTTCTTGTTGGTTCTCTGCTAATTTGTCCAAAAGGAAAGCAAGATTTTAGATGACTCCTTGTGAGGAGCCTGCAAGAGAAAACTTATAAAAGCTCACCTAAATTATCACCTACAGATCAGATATTTTTTATACATAAAGTAATTTGTATTTTTGCTAGCTATAAAAACCCGAGTCCTTTAATTAGGGAGACTGATCTAGTGTGAGATGGAGACAGTTGTTAAAAACTTGGATAACAAATGTTTACCCAGCTGGTGAAGAGTGAGGGGTGAGAGAGACCGTGCAACTCGCTCACTCTCTTTGCCAATGCTAAGATTAGTAAAAAAAAAAAAAAAAGTCTTGATAGTCAGATTCATGTCTAACAACTTCATGAAAGGTTCGTAAGGGGTACGCGTAAGGCCCATGAGACAGTCTCTTCCCACTCCATGGGCCTAAGGCCTGGAGGTGGGCAAGATTGTTCAAAGCTCATCAAAAGCATAGAAAACTCCAATGAAGAGGAGAGGTCTATACCTTTAGTTGAAAGACCGTGCTCAATGCTGAGTGGTACCCTTTGAAAGCTGCGACTGAGGCACTTCTCTTGGTGATGGAAGACAAAGAAATCTACAATGAACTAAAGTGTGCTTCCCATGGGACACAAGCTCATGCATGTAAGAGATCCACTGGGAGCACTCATAGGAATGAACGCCGTACAGAGCTCCTGTCAAGAGAGAAACTCTACGCTTCGACCAAGGCAATCTAAGTTCAAAATTATCTATCCCATGAATGTGTAGTCGTGAAGTGCCTAGGAGGTGAAGGAGGGTGTGAGCGCTTCCTTGAAGCTGAAGGCACCTCTAAAGGCAATGATAGCTGTTCAGCTATTCTTGCCAAAGAAAATAATCATGAGTGGGAAGGGCCAGGGGATTCTTCATAGGTGCAACAAAGAAGGCTCCAGTGGTAGACACTTTGCTTTGGATAAAGATAAAGCTTGTAGGAGTCTTTCTCTGGAAGGTATTCCTTTTAGCCCTAAGAATGCCCATAGCGTTTTTAGGACATCGTCACTGGCAGTGTTGCCTGTAAAATTTGTTGGGTTGGCCAAGAGCAAAAGAAATATCTGTTCCTTAAGGGAAGGCAGATACAACTAATGTATCTCACTCTGGGCTTCTCCAAGTATTAAATTACCATCATCTTCCTTCTTTGCCTCAACCCCGGAGTAGGAAAATGGATAAGGTTCAGAAGCTTGAATTCCATGAGGAGAGAAGAGCCTTAGTGGTATAACCTGAGGGAGAAGAATCTAGCTTGGTTTTCTTCTTCTCCTGTCACCGGAAGGCCAACCATTCCCCAGGTTCCCTACAAGGGGGACACTGTAGTCATGCCTCCTACAAGCAGGAACTAAAGAATGGGGATCCATATTAGGCTTTTTCATGAAAATCCCGTAACATCGTCTGGGAATTCCAAGGTAAGACCGTATGCCCACATGTGGTTTCTTCATGAACAGGCACAGAAACAAGCAATCTAAAAAGATAAAGAAAAAAAGCAATTAATGAGCAAAGTTTGTTACCAGAGACTGTCTATTACTTGGTGGTTTTAGACAAAAGGGCTTCTCGGTGAGCTGGTAGGAAAGGGGGTTTCACCTGCTACCCACCAGCAACTACCAACACCTTATTATGAATTTTAACAGCAGAGTTCCAGCTTTGCTGAAATCATACTCCAATCAAAGGATGAAGGTTTGTGTCTGTGTAGGAACAAAGGTTTTGAAAGAGAAGAGAAAGGGTAATCTACATAAGAAGTATCATGAGATCTCTCTCTCTCTCTCTCTCTCTCTCTCTCTCTCTCTCTCTCTCTCTCTCTCTCTCTCTCTCTTTCCAGAGAGATACATTTATCATATCAAGATCTAAAACAGATAGAACATGGGAGTGAGGTTGCGAGTGCTGACGTCTGTCAATGGGAAATAAAAAGAAAATGGCCATTCCAGTCCCCATTCAGCTATACAAGGAGCTTGTAATGAAAGTACAAGAGTATCATGCAAAACTCTTTGCATTGACTCACTCTCAGACATAACATAGGGACGAAATTCAGATCCAACGATTAAGTGAATGAATGGAGTGGAGAATCCACAATAGATTCTTGATCATCAGACACTGTTGGAATGTCATCTGTACTATAGGACAGCGAGTAAAGTATAGGAATTAACCCTTCACTTTTGTAATGATAGATTATTTAGAACACACAAAATCAAATATCTTGATGGTGTTTCAAGTATTTCAATAACTGTTTCCCACCAAGTCTATCAGCAAATAATTTACCATTAACCACTAGATCAAGTTTTTTATTACTATGATTATTACCGTCAATAAGACAATTTCCCATTTCTAACCCTCCATTCTCCAGCCTGCACAATTTATTGATCAGCTAAAGGTGAAAATTGATGTAAGACAGTTGAAGAAGTTAGACTGCTAGATCAGAATAGGTGGAAAGAGACAAAGAAAATTGATGAAAAGCAAGACAGAAAACTGTGTATACAGGAAGGGAAGTAGCAACAAACTGAAAGCCACATACAGTGCTAGGCCTATGGCACACTTCAGATAAGTCTCCTTAAAGCTACTAACCAATACAATACAGTAGTCATACAATTTGACACTTCACCTGCATGGTTTATTCAACCATACAGCAGACAACGGACCCTGAAGAACAGAAATGGAAGATTCATGCTAAGTTATCAAAAAAAATGTTATTTTTATTAATAAAATAAATTTTTGAATATACTTACCCGGTGATCATATAAGCTGTCAGCTCTGCTGCCCGACAGAAAAACCTAAGGACAAAATACCCCAGCGATCGCTATACAGGTGGGGGTGTACATCAACAGCGCCATCTGTCGAGAAGGTACTCAAGTACTCCATGTAAACACAGAACCAATTTTCTCCTCGGTCCACTGGGTCTCTATTGGGGAGGAAGGGAGGGTCCTTTAATATATGATCACCGGGTAAGTATATTCAAAAATTTATTTTATTAATAAAAATAACATTTTTCAATATTAAACTTAGCCGGTGATCATATAAGCTGATTCACACCCAGGGGGGTGGGTAGAGACCAGCATTACTTGTTTACATTATTAAGAGCTAAGTATTTTGTATTTCATTTTAGCAGTTATTCAAAATAACAAACATAAAATAAATAAATAAGTACCTGGTAAGGAAGTCGACTTGAACAATTACTCTGCCTTTTTAAGTACGTCTTCCTTACTGAGCCTCGCGATCCTCATAGGATGCTGAGCGACTCCTAGGAGCTGAAGTATCAAGGGTTGCAACCCATACTAAAGGACCTCATCAAAACCTCTAATCTAGGCGCTTCTCAAGAAAAGAATTTGACCACCCGCCAAATCAACCAGGATGCGAAAGGCTTCTTAGCCTTCCGGACAACCCAAAAACAACAATAAAAAACATTTCAAGAGAAAGATTAAAAAAGGTTATGGAATTAGGGGAATGTAGTGGTTGAGCCCTCACCCACTACTGCACTCGCTGCTACGAATGGTCCCAGGGTGTAGCAGTTCTCGTAAAGAGACTGGACATCTTTAAGATAAAAAGACGCGAACACTGACTTGCTTCTCCAATAGGTTGCGTCCATTATACTCTGCAGAGATCTGTTTTGTTTGAAGGCCACTGAAGTTGCGACAGCTCTAACTTCATGTGTCCTTACCTTCAGCAAAGCAAGGTCTTCCTCATTCAGATGGGAATGAGCTTCTCGTATCAACAGTCTAATATAATAGGAAACTGCATTCTTCGACATAGGTAAAGAAGGTTTCTTAATAGCACACCATAAAGCTTCTGACTGTCCTCGTAAAGGTTTAGTTCGTTTCAAATAGAACTTAAGAGCTTTAACAGGGCACAAGACTCTTTCTATTTCATTTCCAACCAAGTTAGAAAGGCTTGGAATATCGAACGATTTGGGCCAAGGACGAGAAGGTAGTTCGTTTTTGGCTAGAAAACCAAGCTGCAAAGAACATGTAGCCGTTTCAGATGAAAATCCGATGTTCCTGCTGAAGGCGTGTATCTTACTGACTCTTTTAGCTGTAGCTAAGCAGACGAGGAAAAGAGTCTTTAAAGTGAGATCTTTAAAGGAGGCTGATTGTAGTGGCTCGAACCTTTCTGACATAAGGAATCTTAGTACCACGTCTAAATTCCAACCTGGTGTGGCCAAACGACGCTCCTTCGAGGTCTCAAAAGACTTAAGGAGGTCCTGTAGATCTTTGTTGTTGGAAAGATCTAAGCCTCTGTGACGGAAGACTGATGCCAACATGCTTCTGTAACCCTTGATCGTGGGAGCTGAAAGAGATCTTTCCTTCCTCAGGTATAATAGGAAGTCAGCTATTTGAGTTACAGAGGTACTGGTTGAGGATACTGATACCGACTTGCACCAGCTTCGGAAGACTTCCCACTTCGACTGGTAGACTCTAAGAGTGGATGTCCTCCTTGCTCTAGCAATCGCCCTGGCTGCCTCCTTCGAAAAGCCTCTAGCTCTCGAGAGTCTTTCGATAGTCTGAAGGCAGTCAGACGAAGAGCGTGGAGGCTTGGGTGTACCTTCTTTACGTGTGGCTGACGTAGAAGGTCCACTCTTAGTGGAAGAGTTCTGGGAACGTCCACCAGCCATTGCAGTACCTCAGTGAACCATTCTCTCGCGGGCCAGAGGGGAGCAACCAACGTTAACCTTGTCCCTTCGTGAGAGGCAAACTTCTGCAGTACCTTGTTGACAATCTTGAACGGGGGGAATGCATAAAGGTCTAGATGGGACCAATCCAGTAGAAAGGCATCTATATGAACTGCTGCTGGGTCCGGGATCGGCGAGCAATAATTTGGGAGCCTCTTGGTCATTGAGGTTGCAAAAAGATCTATGGTAGGTTGGCCCCATGTGGCCCAAAGTCTCTTGCATACATTCTTGTGAAGGGTCCATTCTGTTGGGATGATTTGACCCTTCCGACTGAGGCGGTCCGCCATGACATTCATGTTGCCTTGAATGAACCTCGTTACTAGATATAGGTTTAGATCTCTTGACCAGGTGAGGAGGTCCCTTGCGATCTCGTACAACTTCATAGAATGGGTCCCTCCTTGCTTGGAGATGTACGCCAAGGCCGTGGTGTTGTCGGAGTTCACCTCCACCACCTTGCCTAGAAGGAGGGACTTGAAGCTTTTCAAGGCCAGATGAACTGCCAGTAGCTCCTTGCAGTTGATATGTAACGCTCTTTGCTCCGAGTTCCAGGTGCCCGAGCATTCCCGACCGTCTAATGTCGCACCCCAGCCCGTGTCCGATGCGTCCGAGAAGAGAACGTGATTGGGGGTCTGAACAGTCAGGGGTAGACCCTCTCTGAGGTTGATGTTGTGCTTCCACCAGGTCAGTGATGACTTCATCTTCTCGGAAATAGGGATCGAGACCGCTTCTAGCGTCTTGTCCTTTCTCCAGTGAACAGCCAGGTGAAATTGAAGGGGACGGAGGTGCAGTCTCCCTAACGCAATGAACTGGTCCAGTGATGAAAGCGTCCCTATCAGACTCATCCACTGTCTGACTGAACATCGGTCCTTCATTAGCATGTTCTGGATGCATCCTTGGGCTTGACTTATTCTGGGGGCCGACGGAAAAGCCCGAAAAGCTTGACTGTGAATCTCCATCCCTAGGTACACTATAGTTTGGGATGGGACCAGTTGGGACTTTTCCATATTGACCAGGAGACCCAATTCCTTGGTAAGATCTAGAGTCCACTTTAGATTCTCCAGACAGCGACGACTGGACGAAGCTCTTAAAAGCCAGTCGTCCAAATAGAGGGAGGCTCTGATGTCTGCTAAATGCAGGAATTTGGCAATATTCCTCATCAGTTTCGTAAAGACAAGAGGCGCCGTGCTTAGGCCAAAGCACAGGGCTTGAAATTGGTAGACAACCTTCCCGTAAACGAACCTTAGAAAAGGTTGGGAATCTGGGTGGATGGGGACGGGAAAGTAAGCGTCCTTGAGGTCTAAAGAGACCATCCAGTCTTCCTTCCTGACCGCTGCTAGCACAGACTTTGTCGTCTCCATGGCGAACGTCTGCTTGGTTACAAAGACATTCAGAGCACTGACGTCTAGCACCGGTCTCCACCCTCCTGTCTTCTTTACCACTAAGAAGAGACGGTTGTAGAAGCCCGGGGATTGATGGTCCCAGACTTTGACCACCGCTCCCTTTTCTAGTAAGAGAGAAACCTCTTGCTTCAACGCTAGTCTCTTGTCCTCCTCTCTGTACCTGGGAGAGAGGTCGATGGGAGTCGTTGCTAGAGGGGGCTTGCGCAAGAATGGGATCTTGTACCCTTCTCTGAGCAACTTCACAGATTGTGCATCTGCGCCCCTGTTCTCCCAGGACTGCCAGTAGTTCTTGAGTCTGGCTCCCACTGCTGTCTGAAGAAGGTGGCAGTCAGACTCTGCCTCTAAAGGACTTGGTACCTTTCTTCTTGCTCCCACGTTTCCCTTCGGCACGAGCACCTCCTCTGCTGGAGGCTCTACCACGAAAGGGCGGAATGAATCTTAACGCTGGAGTATCCATCCTGGGTCTAGACACGGAAGGCAAAGGGGTGGCTTTGCGTGCAGATGACGCAACTAGGTCATGCGTGTCTTTTTGAATCAAGGAGGCAGTAATCTCCTTGATCAACTCCTCTGGGAAAAGGCACTTCGAGAGAGGAGCAAACATAAGCTCCGACTTCTGACATTGCGTTACTCCAGCTGACAAGAAGGAGCAAAGGTTTTCTCGTTTCTTGAGGACCCCGGAAACGAACGAAGCCGCAAGTTCACTGGAACCGTCCCGTATGGCCTTGTCCATGCAGGACATAATGAGCATGGAAGTTTCCTTGTCAGAAGGGGAGGTCTTCCTGCTCAACGCTCCCAAACACCAATCCAAAAAGTTAAAAACTTCGAACGCTCTGAACACTCCTTTCATCAGATGATCTAAATCTGAAGGAGTCCAACAAATCTTGGAGCGTCTCATGGCCAGCCTGCGGGGAGAGTCTACTAGACTTGAGAAGTCGCCCTGGGCAGAGGCAGGAACTCCCAAGCCGAGAACTTCTCCCGTGGCATACCAGACGCTCGATCTGGAAGCGAGTTTCGCAGGGGGAAACAAGAAAGCTGTCTTCCCCAGGTGCTTTTTGGACTGCATCCAATCTCCCAACACCCTTAAAGCTCTCTTGGACGAGCGGGCGAGGACGAGCTTCGTAAAGGCAGGCGCGGATGACTGCGTGCCTAAAGCGAACTCAGATGGAGGTGAGCGTGGGGCCGCAGAAGCAAACTGATCAGGATACATATCCTTAAACAGTGCAAGCACTTTCCTAAAGTCTAAGGAGGGAGGCGTGGTCTTGGGTTCGTCGATGTCCGTGTGCGGGTCGTCAAGGTGTGCAGCGTCGTCATCATCAGAGAGTCCATCGTCTGAATGCTGAGGAGGAAGCGGCAAAGGAGTAGGCATTGGCTGGTCAGCTGAGTCCGGCAGCACGGGTGCATACGTGACTGCACTGGACGCAACGTCATGGAACTGTTGGTCAGTCTGTGAGCTGGCAACAACCATAGCTGCGCGGGGGCGCAAAGCGTCTACTCCCGACTGTGTAGTCTGCTGTGGGCGAGTAGGGGTAACCACAGTGGGTTGCGGAGGTTGACGCACCGCGTCAAAACAAAACAACTTAGGTTGTTGTTGTTGTAACTCGCGGACGTCAACGGAGGGTTCCGTGCGTCGGCGAACGTCAACATGCGGCTGGCAGGGTACAGTGCGCATGGGTGGCGGGACTCTCACAGCTGGAGTGCGGGAGAAGGTAGCCTCAGCGTCAACTGGACGCACAACCGTGGTTGGTTGTAGGCTAACGGGTGCAGCGTCAACCTTCTCCGCACGAAAGTCCTGCATTAAAGATGACAACTGGGTCTGCATGGTCTGCAGTAAAGCCCACTTAGGGTCTACAGTAGCAGGTGCGGCAACAGACGGAGTTACTGCCTGTTGCGGTACCGCTTTGCCTCTCTTAGGAGGTGTGCAGTCATCTGAAGATTGCAGCGAGTCCGAACTGACCCAGTGGCTACAACTGGGCCGTTGGACTTGCGCGGAAGGGACCTTGCGTTTGAGAGGTCGTGAGACCTTGGTCCATTGTTTCTTCCAAGAAACATCTTCCGCAGACGAGGAATAAACGGGCTCTCTCGTCTTCTTGTGGGTGGGGCGATCTTGGCAAGATACGTCCGAAACCACGGAGGGAACGTCTGTCCGCTGATTAAAGCCTGTCGAACCCTTTGGTCGTACGACATTGCTTCTCCCCTGGGCTTGGGAGCTTGCAAGAGGTCCCGGACTGGGAGGACGACAGGCACGAACAGACGCACCCTCAAGCGCAACACTAACACTTTTCACAACACTTCCACTCACTATGTCACTACCCACTGCACTCTTACCCTTCAACTCCCTGACGTCTGCCATGAGTTGGTTACGGTCACATGCCAATGACTCGACTCTCTCACCCAGAGCCTGGATGGCACGCATCATATCTGCCATCGAAGGTTGTTGAGTGCTAGAAGGGGGATCAGGAGCAACCACTACAGGGGAAGGAATAGGTTGTGGGGCATGGGGAGAGGAAACTCCTCCTGACTCTATCTCTCTCTAGCCTACGTGAATATTTCAGGAATTCGAGAAAATCGAATTCCGAAAGCCCAACGCATTCCTCACATCGATCTTCCAATTGACAGGTTTTACCCCGACAATTGGAACAAACAGTGTGCGGATCGATAGAGGCCTTCGGAAGACGCCTTGAGCAGTCCCTAGCACTACACTTTCTGTATTTAGGGACTTGAGAAGGGTCAGCCATCTTGAATTAGTCAAAAGGGAAATTCAAAATCTATCCAAGTCGTCAACAAATAATCCAAAATTCAATCAAAGAATGCAAGGAAGTATTGAAGATAACCGCTGCAAAGCGAAAGCTAATAACTAGAAATGAGTACTTCACCAAAATCTGTGAAAATCAATCCAGTAAGCAACAGCGTATTTAGTAGGTCTTGCCGGTGGCACGACAGAGAGAAAATTGATTCTGTGTTTACATGGAGTACTTGAGTACCTGCTCGACAGATGGCGCTGTTGATGTACACCCCCACCTGTATAGCGATCGCTGGCGTATTTTGTCCTTAGGTTTTTCTGTCGGGCAGCAGAGCTGACAGCTTATATGATCACCGGCTAAGTTTAATATTGAAAATTTCTTTCTTCAAAATAAAAATATCAAAGGTTAAATCTAAAGAATTCTACTTACTCTTTAATTATCTGATAAGCAAATTCTCTAGCATTTGTGGCAGTGTGTGTAACGCAAAGATCAGATATACACACGTTGGAGGATATCTTCAACAATTGGCTCACTGTCTGACTAGATGAAACATACTGACTTCTATTCATTCCTGAAAGTTTTATAGCAACATTCTGGAAAAATAAAAAAAAATCATGATGCTCGATCCTAAAGATAAAATCTAAGATTAAATTTAATCCTATTAAGATAAAAGAAATAAATAATGTATTTCACCTACAGTATTGTATTTAAATAGCCACAAAGTCCAACAAATGTTGGGTCTAACCAACTGGATTAGGAGCAAAATCTGACTTCTCGCCAGTTTACTAAAAAAACGGCTAAATACTAAAAATATGACTAAATTTCAAGAGAAGCAAGAGATACAGTGATGCACATGGTAAAAACAACAAATAAAAGATATGTAATTAGGATAATTATGTAACAACAAAGCATTAAATAAAAAAAAGCATACTACAGTACAAATAAAACCCTTACCATATAATAAAATGAAATAAAAGGTTGTTAGAAATAAATACACTACAGCAACAGAAAACAATATCAATAATCAAAGAGTACTAGATAAATTTACGCTCAGTACCTTAATGAAGCATAAGACACTTTCATTGAGAACTAATACGTATCTCAGCTTTTATATCTATAACTATTGAATCAATTCTTGATAAACAGGTTCCCAAGTACTGTACAGTACACATACACCATGGCATTGGTTTGGAAAATATCATGAAATTTCACTTTTTCACTTATTCCATCCCAATAAATCAGCTTGTTGCCTTTGAATACAATGAACCCTCGTTTATCGCGGTAGATAGGTTCCAGACGCGGGCGCGATAGGTGAAAATCCGCGAAGTAGTGACATCATATTTACCTATTTATTTAACATGTATATTCGGACTTTTAAAACCTTCCCTTGTACGTAGTACTGTTAACAAACCACCCTTTAATGTACAGAACACTTAATGCATGTACTACAGCACCCTAAACTAAAACAGGCACAAATATTAAAGGCGATTTTATATCATGCATTTCCTAAACACCTAAAAAGCACGATAAAAAATGGCAACCAATGTTTTGTTTACGTTCATCTCTGATCATAATGAAGAAACAAACTCATTTAGTGTACAGTACACATATATGTATAGGTTAGTTTTTGCATCGATTATATTGATTATACAGTACTGTATGTTGATTTTTTTATCACCAATGTTTTAGTTTACGTATTTTTCTTAGGACTTCCAAATGAAATGTTTTTCTTTATGACGCCGCCTGAAACGACGGCGTGTACGCTCAGTAAACAACCACGCTCAGAACAAACAAGGCATTTAACGCGCATGATGATAGTGATAAATAATGATACAGTACATACAGTATTTACAGTAAAAGCATTTACAAAATATGTTACCTTACAAATATAAATTATACAGTATTGTACGTAGCAAAGCAGGAAAACAATTTACGAGAGAGAGAGAGAGAGAGAGAGAGAGAGAGAGAGAGAGAGAGAGAGAGAGAGAGAGAGAGATTGTTTTACGTACGTAAATTTTAAACAAAAAAAATATGATAGGTTACAACATGTAGATTTTTAAAACCTTCCCTTTAACTTAATGCATACAGTACGTACAGTACTAAACTATAAAACAGGCACAAATACAGTTTTAGAATGTACAGTAAGAATATTAAAGTAAAAAATAAAGATTGTTACTGTACTCACCACGAAAGAAGTTGAAGAAAAACTTGAATGGTGATGGCGATGAATTTGCTGCACAGTAGAAATGATGATGATGAAGCTGATGATGTGTTCTACTGTGCAGCCAATGATAGCATTTTACGTCTCTTCAGACGGAGGTGTCTTTTCCTGGGACACCTCTTCAACTTCTTCCTGGGAAACTTCTTCAATTTCTTCCGAAGGCGTACTAGCAGGAGGAACTGGCTCCTTTTTGCGAGGCTGGAAGAACATTGTGATCGGAAGTTGTTGCCGCTGCTTCTTTTTTCGATCCAAGAGCATTTTGTAGGGAGTCATGTCTTCATCGATCTTGTTGCAGAATTGCATCGAGCGAACCATATCCTCGTCCCACTCTTGCAACATTTCTTTCAACTCCTTCGCATGGTTGCAGGCATTGGCAAGCCGTTCTAATGTTAAGCCCGTTTCTTCGACATTTTCTTGGGTCTCTTCCTGGGTATCACTCTCTTCCTCACTTGCCGATTTCGTCAGGTCTTCGAGGTCTGCGTCAGTTAGGGGCTGGGAATGGCAGTCCAACAACTCGTCGACGTCTTCAGTCGTCATGTCGCCAAACCCGTCACCTCCAATTATGGCAGCCAACTGCACAGATTTCCGTATTGCAGAGTGTTGGATTTCCGACGGAGTAAATCCCTTGTCGTCGTAAACAATATCGGGCCACAACTTCTTCCAGCTCGCATTCACGGTTGCAGGTTTCATCTCTTGAAGTGCCTTCTGAATATTCTGCAGGCACGTGGCTATGGTGTACTGCCGCCAGTACGCCTTCAAGTTAAAATCTTCATCCTCGTCATCTTGGGCAGCATCCACACACGCAACGAGGTCCGCCAAGGTATTCTTCGTGTAGAGGGCCTTGAACGCCCTGATAACCCCCTGGTCCATCGGTTGAATTAATGACGTGGTGTTGGGTGGCAGGAACTCAACCTGAATGCCCTCATGCGATAGGTCAGTTGCGTGTCCACCCGCGTTACCCATAAGGAGAAGGATCTTGAATGGCAAGCCCTTCTCTAAGAGATATTTGCTGACTTGCGGGATAAAACACTGATGGAACCAGTTGGAGGTCAGCATCTTCGTAATCCATGCTTTTTGATTATGCATCCAGTACACGGGAAGGAGATTCTTATTTTTATTTTTCAAAGCGCGAGGATTTTTCGACTTATAAATAAGCCCCGGCTTTAACAAAAATCCAGCAGCATTGCCACACATCACGAGGGTAACGCGATCCTTGAATGCTTTAAAGCCAGAGGCTTTGGCTTCCTCTTTGAACAGGAAAGTTCGCGACGGCATTCTCTTCCAAAACAAGCCAGTCCCATCCATATTAAAGACTTGTTCCGGCTTGTATCCACCTTCGGCGATAATATTCTTGAACGTCTGGTTCATGTAAGTTTCAGCGGAAGCAGACTCCCCATGCAGGGAAACGCTTTTCAGGGTGAAGCGTTTCTGAAACTTCGCGAACCATCCTTTGCTTGCGGAAAAATGTTTCTGAGGCTGGGAATCAGTGGATGTCCCTGGTTGAGGATCATCTGCATCATCATCATCTTCAGCATGCTTGCCGTCGTCGTCTTTAGGTTCCTTTGCAGCAAAATTCTCATATAAGCTCAAAGCCTTTGTTTGGATGGTGTTCGTATCCAACGCTATGTTCTTCTTCCGGCAGTCGGCAATCCACACAGCTAAAGCACCTTCCATGCGTACGATCGTTTTATTATGCGTTGTAACGAGTCGCTTCGCTGATCTGCTAAAGGTGATTGCAGCCGTCTTTCTAATGTTCGCCTCGTCCTTCTTGATATAGCGAACAGTAGATTCGTTGATGCCAAAATGGCGGCCGGCGGCCGCGTAACTTCTACCATCTTTTAACATGTCGAGAAGCGTAACCTTCTCAGCTATCGTCATCATCCTTCGGTGGCGTTTAGGCTCACTACCAGCCTAAAGAGAAGCAGAACGCTTGGGAGCCATTACAGTAGGATTTACAGTAACAAAAAGTTCAACTTAAAAAAGTCGCACACAGCACAGATTCACACAGTTCAGAACGTCTACTCAGCGATACGCGGTAACAGAGAGTGGACGATCCAGCCCCGCGAGAACTTTGATGCTGCGGGTAGGAGATGCGGGCAAAACACCAATCACAGGCTAGATAACAAAACTTGAGTTCTGATTCGTCATCTATCAGCGCTTGAACCAATCACAACCCGTCTTACAGTACTATGATGCGTTGGTTACCTACTCATAGAAGATGCCCCGCGCATACCGAACGTACGTAGATTAAGTAAATACCGTAATAATAATAAATAATGATAATAATACTGTACAGTAATAATAATAATAATAATGATAATAATAACAATAATAATTTTATTAACAACAACAACAATAATAATAATAATAACAATAATAATACAGTAATACAGCTTTACGTACGCTATTTTACGCCTCTCTCTCTCTCTCTCTCTCTCTCTCTCTCTCTCTCTCTCTCTCTCTCTCTCTCTCTCTCTCTCTCTCTCTCGTACGCTTATTCGAAATGTGATTTTTGCAACAAAGAATATTATTGGATGCAGTACTGTACTACGTACGTATACATACAAAAGATTCATGGAAAAGAAGCACATCCATTACAGTACACACCATTCTAATATGGTATGACTGCATCTGATTTGTGTTTCATGTTCGATTTAATTTTACTACGTACTGTATACAGTACTGAATTATCGTATGATCACATTCTCTTTTCGTGTTTTATTTCTTTCTGTGCTGAATAATATATCATATGTAATGCAATGAACAATCAGTAAGAACAGATATTACTAATTACAGTATTAATGGAATTACAGGTAACAAAATATCGTATTTGGTTGTCTTCAGATTTCGCGGTATTTTCGAATTTTCCGGAAAATCCGCGATATGTATATATATATGGGTTATGGGAAAACCCCACGAAGTGGTGAATCTGCGATTGTCGAACCGCGAAGTAGCGAGGGTTCGCTGTATTCAAATTCCGCAATTCATGTACAGTGGAACCTCTACATCCGAACGTATCTACATCCGAATTTTCCAACATCCGAAGTAAAATTCGAGCAAATTTTTGACTCTACACCCGAATTTTATTTCGAAACACGAAGTAAGCAATTTTCGTCGTACCGGTTGTATCTGAATTTTTCGACACGCGAAGTACAATTCGAACACGTTCCGACTCTATACCCGAATGTTTTTTTCGACACCCGAAGTAAACAATACTCGTACGCGTAGTCGGTGTTCATAGCGCCTGAAGTGTTTTTTATTTCCGCCGATAGAAGGCAGCACATCGACCTCGGAGGGACGCTCAATTAGCGCGGCTTGGGTCAGCCCTCTGTTCTCGTCGGCTTCTTGCGGTTGTGCTCTGTGCGTTCTGATATTAACTCTGTTTTAATCGTGATTTTTTACGTGCATCCATTAACGATAATTTACGTAAAGTATGGGTCCCAAGAGGCTTAGTTTTGCCAGTGGTAGTGGTAGTGGTGAGAAAAGGAAGAAGGAAATGCTTTCTTTAGAAATTAAGCAGGAAATTATTGAAAAACATGAGCGTGGCATCCACGTGAGTGAACTTGCTAAACAGTATGGCCGTAATATGTCGACAATCTCGACAATCCTTAAACAGAAGGAAGCTATTAAAGCAGTGAAACCTTCTAAGGGGATCACTATAATTTCCAAACGCCGTACCCCTATCATAGAAGAGATGGAACGACTTCTACTAGTGTGGATTAAGGATAGAGAGATCGTTGGCGACACCATCACCGAAACCGTTATCTGCGAGAAGGCACACACCATCTTTACGGACTTGAAGGAGGAGAGCTCTGGGGGTGATGCTGGGGAGAGTTCAACTGAGCCTTCCTCAGATGATTTCAAGGCATCTCGTGGCTGGTTTGAGAAATTTAAGAAACGGTCCGGGATTCATTCAGTTGTTCGCCACGGAGAGGCTGCTAGTGCGGACACAAAGGCTGCAGCTGACTTTGTTAAGAACTTCGAAAAGATCGTAAAGGAAGAAGGCTACGTAGAGCAGCAGGTGTTCAATTGTGATGAAACCGGGCTGTTTTGGAAGAAGATGCCGAGTCAAACCTACATCACTGCCGAAGAGAAGAAATTGCCTGGGCATAAGCCAATGAAGGATCGGTTGACTCTTGCTCTATGTGCCAACGCTAGCAGGGACTTTAAAGTCAAGCCCTTGCTTGTTTACCATTCTGAGAAGCCTAGGGCCTTTAAAGCACACAACGTCGATAAGGATCAGCTTCATGTTTTCTGGCGATCCAACTCGAAGGCCTGGGTCACTAGGCAATTCTTTGTGCAATGGGTAAACCAAGTTTTTGGCCCTTCTGTGAAGAAGTATCTTCATGAACAGAAATTGCCTTTAAAGTGCCTGCTATGCCTTGACAATGCACCCGCTCACCCCCCCCCGGACTTGAAGATGATATCTTCGATGAATTCAAGTTCATAAAGGTGCTGTATCTTCCACCAAATACCGACTATATCCTCCAGCCCATGGACCAGCAAGTCATCTCTAATTTTAAGAAGCTGTACACCAAGCACTTATTCAAGCAGTGCTTTAATGTCACACAAAGCACCAACTTAACTTTGCGTGAATTTTGGAGGGGCCACTTCAACATCGTGCACTGCTTGAAGATCATAGATCAGGCTTGGGTGGGATTAACTCGATGGACCCTGAATTCCGCTTGGAAGAAGCTTTGGCCTGATGCTGTTGCTCCCCAAGATTTCGAGGGTTTTAACCCCGAACCTGATCCCGTGGTCGGTGCAGCGGAAGCCGTAGAGGAAATCGTCTCCCTTGGCAAGTCCATGGGTCTGGAGGTAGACGCAGATAAACGTTACGGAACTCGTCGCCGAACATCACAACGAACTGACGACGGATGAGCTCAAGGAACTCCATGGTATGTCGGAGCACATGAGTGATGACGAGGAAGAGAGCGAGGAGGTAGAACATGTGTTAGGTTCAGCGCAAATAAAAGAGGTGTTAGAAAAATATCAAGACGTGGTCAACTTCATCGACAAATACCATCCAAAGAAATTGCAGGTTTGTCGTGTAGTTTCTCAATTCGATGATGTTTGCCTAACTCACTTTCGAAACATTCTGAAAAGCCGTACCAAGCAATTATCTATCGATGCTTTCTTTAAAAAAAACTGCGAAGCGAACTCGCGATGAAGAGGATGTAAGTGAACCGAAGAAAACGGCAAAGAGTGAAGCGGAAGAAAGTGAAACACAGAAAACGGAAAAGAGTGAAGAAAAAGAAATTCAGTCAATTTTAAATGTAAGTGATAGTGATTAAAATTACGTAATCATCAAAGAGAAAAAAAGAAAATGTAAAAAAAAAATATAAAATATAAAAATAAAAAAAAAATAAGCTAAGTTATGTTAAAGTTCACTTAGTGTAAGTTAGAATAAGTTACGGTAGTGTTACGTTTATCGTAGTTAACCTCTCTACCTCCTCGCCGTCCGTCCGTCTCCTCTCTCCTCTCTGCGTAGCAAAGACGAACAACACCTGCGCTGGAGTTTCTAAGGTAAAGTGACGCTAAAAACCCGTTTCTTATTTATCATTTTTTTGCTAATTCTTCTTATTTACATGTCTATTCTTCTTATTTACATGTCTATTATGACAAATTCGAAGATAATTTGTATTTTTCCTAACCATACAAACCTTAGCTATTTACAAAGGGTATTACTTTTAGCGCAGCTGATATGGCGAGCCATTAGAATTTAACGAGGGTGTATTACCCCCGCGCTAGTTAGCGGGGGGGGGGGGGGGGGTTAGGGGAGTGGTAGCTAGCTACCCCTCCTCCCCCTCACACACAGGTGAATACTCACTTTCACTTAGAGGTAGGACTTGTCTTGGGGGACAGGGCTGGCGGGCAAATATGTGTAAATAGCTAAGGTTTGTATGGTTAGGAAAAATACAAATTATCTTCGAATTTGTCATTTGTTCCGTAACCGAAATACAAACCACGCTATTTACAAAGGGTGACTTATCCCTTAGGAAGGGTGGAAAGTCCCCAGCCATACTGGCTTTGGCTTTACCCGGGGACTCAGAATCCGAGTGAGTCGCACTCGAGAAAAGGAGTCCCTGCACCTCACAAGTTCCTTGCTCCGCAAGGAACCATGTGGCCTACGTAAGCTTGTGTGTGAAGGAAGAAGTGTGACTCGTCCTAGGCAGTTGACCTGGAGTTCCAGAAGGAACTCTGGGTTAGGACGTTCCCAATACCACCTCGTCAGGGTATGGGGGACGCAACAGTATTGACTCAATACTCGGAACACAAGGAAGCATGGTTTACCTGCAGAGGTTCGAGGTCAGCTATGCAGAGACCAAGATGCTGCTTCCCCGTAGAGGGGATGATGAAGAAAGTAGTAAGGGCCAGACATACTTCTTTCGTTCATGCAGACTAAAACCGGATAACAATGCCCTCAACCTTCTGCTACCTGTCCAAAAAGGAGCCTGAGGTTAGACCAGCTGTTGTGTAGCCACCACAGAGCGATAGAAAACGTATCGAGACTCCTGTGGGTCACGCCCTGCAGGAAGCGGGCTGCGAAGGTCATCAGACGCTTCCAGACTCCAGCTTGTAGCACCTGCGTCACAGGGTAGTATTACTCGAAGGCTAGGGACGTTGCGATGTATCCAACATCGTGCTGTAGGGCGACGTGACGGGGGAGAGTCTGAAGACAGGTCGAGATGAATGTCCTTGAGTCCGGGCTGAAGAGGTATACTGGTGACTCTCCCCCCATGTCCTCCTTGTGTTCCCAAATCGGCTGCAACTGAGGACAAACTGCAGCTGTTCCCAGCGCTAACCTCTCGATTCCTTACTGGCAAGAAAGAGAAGGTCTTGGGACATCAGACACAGAATGGAGACTCGAAATCTTGAATGAATCGGACCGAAGGGCCGGGACCCTCAGATTCTGAGTCTAGCCAACAACTCAGGAGCGAGCCTGAATGTTGCCTTCCCCTCTTCCTTAGAAAGGGGGGAGTAGTAAGAGACCAAGAAGATTGCTTACACACTGGCCGTGGCCAGAGTGAGCAGAAGACCCAAGGCGGAATACAATCCGAGGCCTGTCGTAAAAGAGTCTTGAGAGGATCTCTTAAAGGACTAAAAGTCCGAGCCATGCTCCAAGTTGGAGGTCTTCCTCCGACTAGGGCAGGGACGATCGTAGCTTCGCATGAGCGAGGATAGATCCAGCAGGCAGGAAAAAGTTATTCCTTTAAGCCTGAAGGTCAGGGAAAGGCTGAGCGACAGGCTTCATTGCCAAGAGCGGAAAGGAGTTTCCACCCGCCGAAAGGCAATAAGACCGTTATTGCTGGAGAAGAGGCCTCAAGGGAAGAGGTATATCTCCCACGGCACCAACCACCTTAGATTCTTCACTTTGCCTGGGAGACCCGTGTGGATGACTATCGCAGATGACGCGACCTCCGTACCGCGACTGTAGCGGGTTGTCTCTTCTAGAGGAGGAAGCGTAGTGTCTCCAGGCATGAAGCCGAAGCGACGCCCCGGTTCGGGAGAGATGTCGCAGTGTGGTTGCTTGAGTAGTCTGCGCCGTGGGAGAAGCTCTCCCGGGAGTTCCGTCAGGGGAAGCAGAGGGTCCAGAAACCGTTCTGCGCATAGTCCCAGTGGAGCTCTCCCATTAAAAGGTTGACAGACAACCTGGTCTTGTTGAGGCCCATTGTCCGCAGACAAAAAGGAGGGAAGACGCAGGCGTCGAAGTTGTCCCACCAACACCGGAATGCATCTTGCCAGAGTCTCGGGGTCTGAGACTGTGGGGAAGACTAGCGGAAGCTTGAGGTTCCAAGCTGTCGCGATCAGGTCCCCCAGACCAGCACTTGCTGGTTACCCAAGGTCAAAGACCCCTAGGTACACTCTCTCTATGAGGCTCTGCTCGGATAGTCTGAGAGAAACATTCCCCTGCCTGGAATGAGAGAGCCGATGGTGGTATTGAGAGAATCTCAATCATCCCGGTATCTCTACTGCAAGATGTGAAGGTGTGAAAATGCGTCCCCTGCTGGTTAGAATGAAGTCGACGCGCAACGGGGCAGCTCGGCAGTAGCTGTAGGATCTGAAGAGGGGCCAGACTAAGGCCCCTAAGCCTGCCTGAATGATGGAGAGGTATCCTTCAGGTCTTGACCATAGGCCTGGACCGGAACATGCCCCCCCCCCCCCCCTTTCCTTTGACGAGTCCGAGAACCGCATCAAGAATGTGGGGAAAGGACGAGAATATCCACTACCATCAAGAGGCTCCATAGGTCAACACCCATTGCAGGTCTAATAGTTCCGCTGATCCCATAGGGCCAGGGAGTCCGGTTAAACATTGCCTGAAGCCACCGGAACTTGGATCGCCCCACATGGAACTTATCCTGAGGCGACCGTTCGGACTATAGACGGGTCAATGAGGAAAGAAGAACTAGGAAACGTTCCAAGGTAGGGCTGAAAGCTCTGCTTGACTGAGAACAGGTACTGCGACTCTCCTCAGTCTTGCCACAGTCAACCGAAAGGAAGGATGTGGTAACAGAATCTGGCGTCCCCAGGTGGTCACCCATCCAAGTACAGACGTTGCTTAACCTCGCTGGACGGACGAGAAGCGGGGTTTCCAATGTGGTAAGGCGGTTGACTCAATATCATGGCCAGATACTCCAGATGTTGAGGCAGAGGAAGAGAAGGCTCCAAGCAAAATACCATGAGCCCACACTCATGGTAAGCATCCGGAAGCTTGTCCCGGAGCTGAAGAAGGTCGAAACCCGAGCCTACCGGAGTTGACCAGCCCTCCAAACAGCAGAGGAGGCGGAAGCCTGCACCTGAGCGGCCAAGAGGAAGGCAGGGAGAGTTCTCTGGGGAAACAAACCTGCAATGCCACGGCGGGATAGCCACACTGCATCATAAGCAGGAATACTTGCAGTCTAGGCTGCATTCGACGAGCACCCTGGAAGATGGATGGAATGGAAACTGAAAGTACCCGTCCTTCCGATCCAGGGTTTAAGGAGTCCTGTCGCCTCGTTACCAGTCTGATCGATTCTGCTGGTCTACGCTGGCCGAAGTTTGTTCGACAAACTTGATCAGGGCTGAGAGGTCGACTATGGACATCCCCTCTCAGATCCTTCCTTACAAGAAAGGATCGACTGAGGGGGCCGGGGGTGAAGCCGTCGATGATCCTAAGGAAGACCTTCACCTAAGGTATGGATCATTCTGCCCAACCGGGCAACTCTGCTGACGCTATGGCATAGAGGTTCAGAGACACTGAATTCGCTGACAGAGACGGCAGGCGCGATATCCTTGGCTACTCACAGAGATTGTGCGGGAATGGGCATCGGGAAGCTGTCATTCGGATGAGTAACCTTAAGCATCCTCCCAGCGAAAAACCTGCAATCCTAGAGTTCGTGAGCTCCTTTTAGGACTATGCCCCCCGGGGGAGTCTCCCGTGCCATCTGTTCCTGACAGGAGGAAACTGCAATTGGACACCTTGTCCCAGTTGTCGTAGCCGATAACTTAGGCCGACGTGGTTGAAAGAAAAGGGCGCTGGAGCCCTGCAGAGTCTGGAAGAAAGCGCCTTGGAGGAGTGAAACCGGAAGTCGATTTACTCCGCACAGCAGCTGTCTAAGTCTCTGTCCTTGGGCACAAACAAACTCTTCTCAAGGATGGAAGGGTGTCTGAGGTCGTCGACCTCCACAGATGAGACACCCGAAGGAAGCCCTCAGTCAGCGCGTCCAGATGGTACAACATCGAGCTTGTCCGCAAATTAGATACTTAACGACGAAAGGCCAAGGTGCCTGAGCTCGAGAGGAGGAAAGTACCCTTGATGTTCCTGTAGCTTCCTTGAACCAAACCTTGGGCCGTAACCGAGGAGGGAAAGAACCTGGTAAGCTCCCAGAGGAAGAGGTAAGCAGTCACCCCTTGTCTGATGGAGAAATCTCGAACGGAAAGCCCCCCCCGCCAAAAATCTTTCCAGGGAACGACGGGGAAGGGCTAACCCAGGTTCAGGAATAGAGGAGTGTTGCTCAGATCTCCCTTAAGTTTCTCCTATTCTTGCAAGTGCCATGCTCTGTGTTTACGGGGTGAGACAGTGTTCTGGAAATACGCTCCAGAAGAACTCGCCAGGCTGGTCATGCTGCGAAAACCCCATTGGGAATCGTGGTCGCAATTGCCCTGGAGCTCGCGCGACGGGAATTCCTGGTGGTCGGCGAGCGATAACCCGTAGACGAGCAATGGATACTGCAAGAAATAAGCCGACATTTGTGCGAAGAAACATTGTAGGTTTGCGCGACGGAACACCATCCGTCTGCGCGATGGAAAAAACCGTTGGTTCGCGCGTGGGCGAATATTGGAGAGCATGAGCGTAGACGTGCAGGCACGTGGGCGTGTGGGCGCGCAGGCGAGCGGTCGCGCGGTTGCACAGACGAGCGGTCGCACGGTTGCACGGGCGAGCGGACGCGCGGGCGCGCAGGCGAGCATTCGTGAGGGTGGGCAGGTGGATGAGAGTGAGTCCGAGGCGGCGAACGCAAGCGTTAGCGCGATGGCGAGGAAACGCGCTGCCGCGTGGGCAAGGAGGACCGCTGGCGATTTGGATCAACAAGCGATCGGTGGTGAGCTGGTGAGCGCTAATGCGCAGGTTGGCGATGGCGCGTTGTGTTATGCCGACGCTAACGCGCAGGTTGGCGATGGCGCGTTGTGTTATGCCGACGCGATGGTCGAGCGATCACGAGCAGTGATCAGCATGCGCAGGGTCGCGCGATGGTGATCAGTATGCGCAGGGTCGCGTGATGGCGATCAGCATGCCAGGGTCGCGCGATGGCGATCAGCATGCGCAGGTTGGCGGTCGCGCGATGGCGAACAGCATCTGCAGATGGGCGATCGCGTGATGGTGAACAGCATACGCAGTTGAGGGTCGCGCGATGGTGATCAGCATGCGCAGGGTTGAGCGATGGTGATCAGCATCCGCAGGTGTGCGGTCGCGCGATGGCGATCAGCATCCGCAGTTGAGGGTCGTGCGATGGCGATCAGCATCCGCAGTTAAGGGTCGCGCGATGGCGATCAGCATCCGCAGGTGAGGGTCGCGCGATGGCGATCAGCATCCGCCGTTGAGGGTCGCGCGATGGCGATCAGCATCCGCAGTTGAGGGTCGCGCGATGGCGATCAGCATCCGCAGTTGAGGGTCGCGCGATGGCGATCAGCATCCGCCGTTGAGGGTCGCGCGATGGCGATCAGCATCCGCCGTTGAGGGTCGCGCGATGGCGATCAGCATCCGCAGTTGAGGGTCGCGCGATGGCGATCAGCATCCGCAGTTGAGGGTCGCGCGATGGCGATCAGCATCCGCAGTTGAGGGTCGCGCGATGGCGATCAGCATCCGCAGTTGAGGGTCGCGCGATGGCGATCAGCATGCGCAGGTGAGCTAGTAGCTGGCGAACCATGTTCCTTCAGAAGTGTTGGAGAACGTTGGCGTGCCGGCTGTAACACACGTGGGCGAGCTGGCAAGTTGATGATCGCTGGTGGGCTGATGATCGCTGACGAGCTGATGATCGCTGGCGAGCTGATGATCGCTGACGAGTTGATGATCGCTGACGAGCAGAAGGCTACGCGTGGAAGCCTGCGCAAAGAAGAGTCCTTGACCCTGACCTGAACCGAAGTTCTAGATCGCGAGGGCGAACGTGGGCGCACAGGGCGCGTAACAGGAACCAACAGGAACCGCAGGGAAGATCATCTTGAAAGCGCTGACGAACAGGAGAGCGCTGATGAGCTGAAGGGCGCGCAGGGAAACCCTGACACGCAAGGGAAGAACCCCCGTGGGGGCAACCCTTTGCCCCGAAGGGATCGTTGTCCGCCGGGAGACTGATGTCCGTCGGAAGACCGCTGTCCATCGGGCAGACCGTTGTCCGTCAGGAAGACCGTTGCCCGTCGGAAGACGAGATCAGACTGCTGTCCATCTGCACCAAGGCGGAAGATCGAGAAAAAGGAGTTGTAGGCTGCAAACGGAGATCCAAAAAGGCGCCTCAAGCACCCTTATAGGGAGATGAGAGGCCCTTACGATGAGACGGACGGTGGGCCTTACGGCGAGGGAGGCCAACAGCAACAGAAGAAACCTCCGAAGAGGAGTCTCTATGAGTGTACTCTCTCGCGAACGAAAGAGAAACACTTCGTGGAAGAGACTGGTCAGCCAGTGACCTAAAAGGAGCAATCTCCGAAGAGGAGCTCCTGCAGTTGCCCAGCCCCTTGAGCGAAACTGCAGGTGCGACCGCTCAGCACCAAGAGCATAGTCGCACGAAAAAAAGACAAGAGAAGAACCCCCCAAAAGGGGAAAAACTCAAGCCTGGACAGGAAAAACTTCCCTCGGAAGGAAAGTTATCCGCCCAAGGAGGCAAGCCTCCTGACTGTTTTAAAATGAACTGGAGAGCTGTCCGTCGACACGGGAGTACTACCAGTAGAAGGAGACACGCCACTGACGAAAATACAAGGGGGAAGGCAGCAACAGCCGAATCCCCAGGACTCAACCAGACAGCTCACACCGTTGCTATATTACAGAAACGAACTAGATCGGTAACTGTAAAAAAAAATAAAACAAATAATATTAGTACACATTCATTCCCCCGGGAAGGCTCCGAAGAGGAATCCCGAGGGAAAGGAACAAGAATTACACAACAGGCACGTGCCCTCACAACCACTTACACTCGCAGAAGGAGAGCTGTAACCAAAACAGAATTATAACAATTATAATTATGTAACTATGTAATTATGTAATTTAAAAATGAATGAACACTAAAGAAAGAACGAAAACCCCGAAAGGAATCGTTCTACAAGCTGAAAAACAAAAAACAACTACAATTAGATTCATAACTAATTGATACAAACGTACGGCGTAGCAACCCCCCACACGGAAAGGAAGCTAGGCTACAAGGGCGTAGTAACACGTAGTAAAAGGGTGAACGACCTCAAGAGAGAGAGAGAGAGAAAGACATAAGTCAAACTCGATCGCCACCCATAAAATACGCCGTGGTGGCCTAACTGCCGAGGCCTCCACGTAGATATCGTACACTACACACACACATCTGAAAAGGAAACTTACTTATTTCTATACTCAAATATATATACAAACATGAAAACATGTTTACATATATAGGCCTATTGAGTAAATGAAAAGTAAGCGATTAAGTAAAGACAAAACAGACAATGGCTGCCAAGCGAGGACCAAGACAGAGACGTCTGTCACAGTCCGAGCCAAAAGTGAAAAGTGAGTATTCACCTGTGTGTGAGGGGGAGGAGGGGTAGCTAGCTACCACTCCCCTACCCCCCCCCCCGCTAACTAGCGCGGGGGTAATACACCCTCGTTAAATTCTAATGGCTCGCCAGTTCAGCTACGCTAAAAGTAATACCCTTTGTAAATAGCGTGGTTTGTATTTCGGTTACGGAACAAATCTAATTTAGTGTTCATTATTCTCATGGGAAAATTATGTGTAGTAGTTTATTAAGAAGTTATCATAGGTTTTTGGGCTCAACCACGGATTAATCCTATTTCAATGTATTCTTATGGGAAAATTTGTTTTGACATCTGAACAATTTCTACATCCTAAGTTGGTTCTGGAACGGATTAAATTCGTATGTAGAGGTTCCACTGTATGTCACATTAATATTCCTGTACTCTTGGATCGTTTTCTTGGTCCAGACTGTAGTACTGTAAAACACAATCTAAAAATTGTTGGATTTACACTAACTTTATTTGTTATGTAGGTTTTTCTTTCTTTTCATTTCATTCTTCTGCTATCTGTGAAGCAAAATTTGCAATTTCTTCCTCACTAAAAGTATGATACCCTAGATCATCAGTAACCAACTAAAGCCATTGCACAACATTGTCTTCAGTCACTTCCTTTGCAATATCATGATGCAATACTGCAACATAAACATTAAAATATTTTTTCAATCATTTGCTAGTTACGACAGATATCCGAGTTCATGCATAACTGAGTGTAAATTGCAAAATGCAAATTTTCAAGTGTATCCTCATGTGTCCTCTACTACAAAACAGCCATAAATTAGCTTCATCTGATAATAGTGTTTGCAGCAGTCAATAATGCTCTGGGTTCATATGTTCTATAAATGATGTATTTAGATGAAGAAATAATACACTAATTTTTCCACCTTCTGAACATAGTTCTTCCTTACTAGGATGAACAAGGGCATAGGATAGATATTACAGACTTGACATTTTCTTGTGCAATTCCCTGCACCTGAACTTGACCCTTGAAGATCTCAGGAACAGCATGACAGTGGAACCATGAATGAAAAATATATCTGTTGCACTATGCTGATTCTTGTAATGAGCAAGCAAAGAATCTATATTTTCCATTATCTTGGCTCTGTATACTTCTTGATAAATAAGAATTTCAAATGACTACTGTCAACATTTGCACATGAAACATAAGGCGATATATGCTTGCTTTACATCCTGACATGCTACCTTCTAAATATGTTTCTCATAACACCATTTGTTACATTTTGTACACAATACAGTTTACCACGATGTTTCTCTCATGATAACAACGAGGCTACTGGCAGTACTTTCTAATTTGCTTCCTTTCCATTAACCAAGGCTAAATTTTATGCTTCCTATCTAGTAAATAGTACCTTAATTCTACTTGTATCTATGAAGGAGAACAAGATTCATGAAATGATCACCAATTCTGACTCTGATTTGAGGACAGAGAGAAAAGTAAAATAAGGCAACATTGAAATGCACTACCATTTTCAGATTTATCCTTTCTATTATAGGTACACAACTTTTTAGTTACCGTACTGTATACTGTACTCTTAAAAATGCTGTTCATGGTCTAAAGTCAAAGAAAATAGACCATAAATAAAACATAATACAAATGCCTCTCTATCCATAGAGACCTTGATATATTGTAGGAAATTATCAGGGCAAACCAATTTACAATTAAAAACATTAGTTAACTGGTTAGAAAGATATAAAAATGATCTCACCTTATCAATTACGGCACCTCCAATTGCAGCTGCAATATCCAAGCAAATAACTGTTTTGGCAGAAATACTAAATGCTGATCCTCTGCAACTTTGTACAGCTAATAATCGTAGCAATTCCTCCGCCTTCCTAAAATACAAGAAATATTTCATACTAATAGGATCTCCATATTGACGACAATACATGGAACGTACCTGTACTCAACTCCGTAACAAGAGGGCAATATATGTTACATACTTGTACTCCATCCCAATAAAACACTAAGATTTAAGACTGCATCATCCAGGGTCAGTTTCAATAAATGGAGGGGGGGGGTAGATCCAAAGCCCTCCCCCGACGATACTACGGATATTTCCTAGGATAGGTTAGGAAGGAACGTTAGATCAATGGTGACGGAGATTGGCACGTTAGGTTGGGGCTACATTGGGGAATATGTCCATGATATACATCCTACACTTTTGAATTCTCTTAATGTAAGAAATTTTGGTAAAATTATAGTTAAGGATGGAACAACACTTTGAAGAGAAATAAAGGTTTTCCTGTAGTAAATAATGTGCTTTCACTGAATTTGACCTCCATTTCAACTGCAAATAAACTGAAAACCTGTAAGACCATCTAAGAATGGTGGATATTTTTAGACATCTAATGGTTATTGCTCCGCCGTGAGCTGGCTTCGCTCGTGGAAAAAGAAAAACCCTCAAGCTCCTAAGTACTGGCAAGCTGTACATGCTGAGCTGCACACGCTAACTCCATTGATTATTATCCCATAGATAATTAAGTTTTTATTTGCAGTGAAAATAAATGTCATTTTCACAGAAAACGTCATATTTTTTAGTCCCATCCAGTCATTAGCGTTTGCCAGTAAGTAGGAGCTTAATTTTTTTTTTTTTTTTTGTGAGCTAAGCGACCGCATGGCAGAGCAAAAACCATTAGATTTTGGTACTATTTCGATAGAGTCCTTAGTGGTTTTATGCTCCTCCTTGAGATCGCTTCGCTCGCGAAAAAAAGAAAATTATCAAGCTCATATGTTAAGACAAGCAGTAATGGCTGGGTGGGATTCTGTTGAAATATTGGTTTCATTGTAGTGTATTACAGGGTGATGTAACCTAGGAAAACAACTACTTTTTCCTATAGAAAAAATTACACTCTTCGAAAATGACACTCGTTCCCGTCGCAAATGAATAGTTTCAGAAATATATATACATCTATATCCTCCGATAATGGGGGACCCCCAGTGGGAACTCGGGGTTTTGGGTGGGGAAAACATACTGGGGAATCGATATATAAACGTAAAACATGCCTTTTCTTCTCTATTCATTACCTTCTTGAAATTATAATAACCGCAGGAAAATAAAAAACAGTATATCTGAATAAACTTTGGAGGCGCCGTTGCAAAGATTGTGTCATGAAAAAATACAGTAACCAGTGCTGCCAACGTCCAATGTAGATCAAATGTTATTTTGTGACCTGTCATACTACTAGGCTAGGTTAGGTGGGTTTGTTAGGTTCTGTGCCCTTTTTGTACTTTTAATATATTGGGTAAAACTTATATGGAGAAATTATTTAAAAATGTTATTTTTATTAATAAAATAAATTTTTGAATATACTTACCCGATAATCATGTAGCTGTCAACTCCGTTGCCCGACAGAATTCTATGGAGGGATACGCCAGCTATCACAATACTAGAAGGGGGTGTATTTACCAGCGCCACCTGTGGCCAGGTACTCAAGTACTTCTTGTTGACACCTCCTCAATTATTCCTCGGTCCACTGGTTCTCTATGGGGAGGAAGGGAGGGTCGATTAAATCATGATTATCGGGTAAGTATATTCAAAAATTTATTTTATTAATAAAAATAACATTTTTCAATATTAAACTTACCCGATAATCATGTAGCTGATTCACACCCAGGGGGGGGGGTGAAAAACCAGTGTACAAGACTAAAGGATAGCTAAGTATCCCGTATTTCATATAATCAGTTATCCACAATAACAATGAAATAATAAGTACCTGGTAAGGAAGTCGACTTGAACCGTTACTCTGCCTTTAATAAGATCGTCTTCCTTACTGAGCGCAGCGTTCCTCTTGGGAGGCTGAATCAACTCAAAGGTGCTAAAGTATACAGGGCTGCAACCCATACTAAAGGACCTCATCACAACCTTTAACCTCGGCGCTTCTCAAGAAAGAATTGACCACCCGCCAAATCAACAAGGATGTGGAAGGCTTCTTAGCCGACCGTACAACCCATAAAAAGTATTCAAGAGAAAGGTTAAAAGGTTATGGGATTATGGGAATGTAGTGGCTGAGCCCTCGCCTACTACTGCATTCGTTGCTACTAATGGTCCCAGGGTGTAGCAGTACTCGTAAAGAGACTGGACATCTTTGAGATAGAATGATGCGAACACTGACTGCTTCTCCAATAGGTTGCATCCATAACACTCTGCAGAGAATGGTTCTGTTTGAAGGTCACTGAAGTAGCCACAGCTCCCACTTCATGTGTCCTTACCTTCAGCAAAGCAAGGTCTTCTTCCTTCAGATGAGAATGTGTTTCTCTAATCAGAAGCCTGAATAGTAAGAAACTGAGTTCTTAGAACTTGGAAAAGAAGGTTTCTTGATAGCACACTATAAGGCTTCTGATTGTCCTTGTAAAGGTTAAGACCTTTTTAGATAGTACCTAAGAGCTCTAACTGGGCAAAGTACTCTCTTCAGATCATTCCCCACCAAGTTGGACAGGCTTGGGATCTCGAACGACTTAGGCCAAGGACGTGAAGGAAGTTCGTTTAGCAAAAACCGAGCTGCAAGGAACATGTAGCCGTTTCAGATGTGAAAACAATGATCCTGCTGAAGGCGTGGATCTCACTTACTCTTTTAGCTGTTGTCAAGTACACGAGGAAAAGAGTTTTTAATGTGAGGTCCTAAAAAGAGGCTGATTAGAGAGGTTCAAATCTTGATGACATAAGGAACCTTAGGACCACGTCTAGATTCCAGCCTGGAGTGGACAACCGACGTTCCTTTGAGGTCTCAAAAGACCTAGGGAGGTCCTGTAGATCTTTGTTGGTGGAAAGATCCAAGCCTCTGTGGCGGAAAACCGCTGCCAACATACTTCTGTAACCCTTGATCGTAGGAGCTGAAAGGGATCTTACTTTCCTTAGATATAACAGGAAGTCAGCAATCTGGGTTACAGTGGTACTGGTTGAGGAAACTGCAGTGGTCTTGTACCAGCTACGGAAGACTTCCCCTTGAGACTGATAGATTCTGAGAGTGGATGTTCTCCTTGCTTTGGCAATCGCTCTGGCTGCCTCCTTCGAAAAGCCCCTAGCTCTTGAGAGTCTTTCGAAAGTCTGAAGGCAGTCAGACGAAGAGCGTGGAGGATTGGGTGTACCTTCTTTACGTGAGGTAGACTTAGAAGGTTCACTCCTAGAGGAAGAGTCCTGGGAATGTCGACCAGCCATTGCAGTACCTCTAAGAACCATTCTCTCGCGGACCAGAGCGGAGCCAACCAACGTCAGCCGTGTCCCTTTGTGAGAGGAGAACTTCTGAAGTACCCTGTTGACAATCTTGAACGGCGGGAATGCATACAGGTCGAGATGGAACCAATCCAGCAGAAAAGCATCCACGTGAACTGCTGCTGGGTCTGGAATCGGAGAACAATACAACAGGAGTCTCTAGGTTATCGAGGTAGTGAACAGATCTATGGTTGGCTGACCCCACAGGGCCCAAAGTCTGTTGCAAACATTCTTGAGAAGGGTCCACTCTGTGGGGATGACCTGACCCTTCCGTCTGAGGTGATCTGCCATGACATTCATACCGCCTTGAATGAACCTCGTTACCAGTTAGCTTTCGATCTTAAGACCAGATGAGTAGGTCCCTTGCGATCTAGAACAACTTCCACGAAAGAGTCCCTCCCTGCTTGAAGATGTAAGCCAGGGCTGTGGTGTTGTCAGAGTCCACCTCCACCACTTTGTTAAGCTGGAGGGACTTGAAGTTTATCAAGGCCAGAATAACCGCCAACAACTTCTTGCAAATGATGTGAAGTGTCCTTTGCTCCTGATTCCATGTTCCCGAGCATTCTTGTCCGTCCAAAGTCGCACCCCAGCCCGTGTCTGATGCGTCCGAGAGGAGACGGCGGTCGTGTTTCTGAACAGCCAAAGGTAGACTTCCTTGAGAAGAAAGCTGTTCTTACACCACGCGAGAGAAGACCTCCTCTCTTCGGAAACAGGAACTGAGACCGTCTCTAGCGTCATGTCCTTTATCCAGTGAGCAGCTAGATGATACTGAAGGGGGGGGAGGTGGAGTCTCCCTAACACGATGAACAGGGCCAGCGATGAAAGTGTCCCTGTTAGACTCATCCACTACCTGACTGAGCATCGGTTCCTTCTCAGCATGCTCTGGATGCATTTTAGGGCTTGGAAGATCCTTGGGGCTGACGGAAAAGTCCGAAAAGCTCGACTCTGAAGATCCATACCCAAGGAGACAATGGTCTGGGATGGAACGAGCTGAGACTCCTCAAAATTGACCAGGAGGCCCAGTTCCTTGGTCAGATCCATAGTCCATTTGAAAATCTCCAGACAGCGACGACTTGTGGGAGCTCTTAAAAGCCAGTCGTCTGATGGAGCCGGACACAAGATCATGATACTGCTGCACAGTCTGTGAACTGTCAATCATGGGCAAGCGAGGAAGTACAGTGACAACCCGAATCTGTCTAGACTGTCTGGGTCGTACAGACAACTCCTTATCGGGTTGCTGAGGTTGCCGCACTGCGTCACAACAAGTCACTTCTGTTGGTTGTTGAACGTCTTCCCCGTGACACATTGACTCCGTAAACAAAAAATCCTCTAACAAGGACTAAGCTTGGACTGCATGTCATGCAACACAGCTCAAGGTCTATGGGAGCAGGTGTGGTAACAGACGGGATTAGCGACTGAAGTGGAACCATTACCTTCCCTGGAAGCATGTTATGCTTAAATAAAAGTCCATAAGAGGTTATGCAGCTAAAGGCTCCCTCCAAATGACAGAGTCCTCAAAGGAATATCAGAAGGAGGGAGAAAAGAACTTTCTCATCTACAGGGACCATATCCTAGAAAAGCAAAGTTCTCTCAGTGAGGGTTCACTGGTGCAAAAGCAGCAGACTAGAAGGCAACGTTATGAAACTGCTTGACAGTCTAGTGAGTTGGCAACAACCAAAGATGTGTGACTGAGAAGCATGCGGTAAGGTATGCAGAGCATGTTGTATGCAGAGTATGCTGTATGCAGAGCATGCTGTATGAAGAGCATGTTGTATGCAGAGCATGCTGAATGCAGAGCATGCTGAATGCAGAGCATGTTGTATGCAGAGCATGCTGAATGCAGAGCATGCTGTATGCAGAGCATGTTGTATGCAGAGCATGCTGTATGCAGAGCATGCTGTATGCAGAGCATGTAGTAAGCAGAGCCTGCTGTAAGCAGAGCCTGCTGTAAGGAAGGCAGAGCGTGTGCATGGCGTTTAACATTTCTCAGAAATTCCATGACCAGTGCTAGAGTGCTTTATGCATGCTTGCATGGGGTTTTAATATCAACCTAATATTTACCTTACATTCATAACTCATGATTCAGATTTTTGCCATATTTGCGATCTTGTTAAAAATATATTGCAAGGAATACAAATATATTTTTATAAGTAATACAAATAACCTCCATTATCATATGGTTTGAAAATGGAGGTAAGGTATGCTGAACAGCAGAGTCAGAACAAGCTGGAACTACAATAGTTGTGGTTTCCTCTTCAAGACTCTGTTGAGGGAACACCTGAGGCTCAGTCTGCAAAGGCTGAATAAAAGACAAGCAGAAGGAAGGCGCATGGGTGGAGGAGGCTGACTCCTAGCATGAGTGGTTGAACCCAAGGGTTGCGCTTGCTGAGCGGTTGGAGGAAGCGGAGTAGCAAGTTCCAGTTCCTGTGGTGTGAGCGGAGCGCGATGAGGAAGAGGCTGCGCAGAACAAGGTAAATGTCTCGCAAGCTGAGGCTCCTGAGGCGCAAGGCTAAGGTGTTGTGGAGCTTGCCTTGTGGAGGGTTGAGCTCGCTGCAGCGAGAGCTGAGGAGACTGACTCATGGACGGGAGAGGTTGTTGTACCTCAACCGATTGTTGCATCACTGGTGGAGCAGCAAGTGGAGGTGGAGGAAGAGAGGTATAATCCTCCTGATCCCATTGTAAAGGTTGCCTTAAGGAAGGCGGGGGCTGAACACCACTGGGAACAGCAAACTCAGCACGTGGCTCAACATCGTACGCCTGGCAGGTGGTACTGCGATCAGGCGGAGCGAGCATAGGCGGAGGGAGTGTAGGCGGAGGCGGAGGCGCAACACTCTCAGCCCGACACTCACGCAACAAGTCCGAAAGCTGTGCTTGCATGGACTGTAGTAGAGTCCACAACATCGTACGCCTGGCAGGTGGTACTGCGATCAGGCGGAGCGAGCGTAGGCGGAGGGAGTGTAGGCGGAGGCGGAGGCGCAACACTCTCAGCCCGACACTCACGCATCAAGTCCGAAAGCTGTGCTTGCATGGACTGTAGTAGAGTCCACTTGGGGTCGGCAGAAACTACAGTAGGCTGAGGTAAAGCCTTAACAGTCGAGCTCTGTTGTGGCAGAACCTTACTCCTCTTAGGCGGAGTGCATAACAACTAATGACTGAGGAGAGTCAGAGCTAACCCAAGGACTGCATCCGGGTTGTTGAACTCTAACTTCGTACGTCTGGCATAGGTCTGGACTTAACGTTTAAGAGGTCTTGAGACCTGAGACCAGCGTTTTCTCCCCTAAATTTCTTCTGCAGACGAGCAAAATAAGGGCTCAATCGTCTGCGGGTGGGAGTGACGGTCTCGGTAAGACACGCCCACAACCACCGAGGATACTTCTGTGCGCCGATCAAGGCCTGCTGAACCCTTCTGCCCTTCGACATTGCTTCTCCCCTGGGCTTGGGAGCTTGCAAGAGGTCCCGGACTGGGAGGACGACTGGCGCGCACAGAAGTACCCTCACGCACAACACTGAACTTTGCGCTAATCACTTATCACTTTGATTTTCTGTTTGCACTTATTTCACTGAACTCGAAACTTTAAGTGGTTTGTACCTGAAACACGCAATTCTATCCTTTCTCAAAAGTTAGTAATTGCGAAAACAGAATTACAATGTAACAGAAAAATCTAATGAAAGATAAATAATTCAGTGGCTGGAAAGAGACTAAACACTAGATCACTCTAGAAACGTTTACCTTCTTCCCCTAAAGAGACTAGGGAGAAGAGCAAAAACGATAAACACGTTACTCGTACGCCTGGCAGGCTTGAATAAAACGTTTATCCTCTTTCTCCCTCCGTCTCCATCTCTCTCTCTCTCTCTCTCTCTCTCTCTCTCTCTCTCTCTCTCTCTCTGACTTAGAACCTGAGAGAAGAGCCCAATCATATATATCGTAAAAACATATTATTGTTAAAGGAAAAAACTGAAATATTTCCCAAAATGAAAAGTTCCTTTATTAGGATCAAAACCATTAAGTTAAGAAAGAATGAACAAAACGCTAGACACGGTTACTCTTACTGCAACGTGAAACCGTGAACATTCTATCTCTATCGTAACGATAGAGTGCAAGTTGAACGTTCTGAACGTCAACAACTGCAGAGACAAAACAAAACGTTAGTTCAACTTTGAAAACAGTACGAGACTATCAAAGAAATTCTTTCAAACTCTGTGGCGGAAATAGCATAATATGTTAACAGGTAAAACCGAAATGACGGGCTCAATGTTAATTAACTTCGGTACCAAGAAAAGACCGCCTACTATTAGGAAGGTCGAATATAAACAAATAAAAATTAATTTTAATAAGTTTATAATAAAAGGAAGTTAATCGAAGAGGCCTATAAGAGGCGGAGAGATATAAAATAAATCTATAACTTTTGTTAAGCAAAATTAAGAAAGAGAGTCTATACTCTCTTAGACACCAACACTTCCGTCTAAGGGAAGGGTCGGCCATTGAAAGGTGAACAAGAGTTCATACTCTCTTCGTCACCATAATTAATCAAATTAATTCCAAAAGCTAACTAAGCTAATATAGAAGTTTCCAGTAAAGCGACAGCCGAAATCAAAGAGAAATACTTCACCAAAGTCGTGAAAATACTCCAAGAACATAAGCGTATCCCAGAACGTCTTGCCGGAAGCACGACAGAGGAATAATTGAGGAGGTGTCAACAAGAAGTACTTGAGTACCTGGCCACAGGTGGCGCTGGTAAATACACCCCCTTCTAGTATTGTGATAGCTGGCGTATCCCTCCATAGAATTCTGTCGGGCAACGGAGTTGACAGCTACATGATTATCGGGTAAGTTTAATATTGAAAATTCGTATGGAAATATCTATCATTGGTAATGTTAGTAATGTCAGCATGCCGTTGGTAACTGTGTACCATACGTTAACGTTGGTAGCACTGTGTATTATTGGTAACGTTGCTAATGTTATCGTTCGCAGTACATTCGTAAGAGAAGTGACACCGTGCAACTTAAAGTTAGCCTTTCCGATTGAAATGAACAGCAAATTTGGTTAAATCACGTTATTTACTATAGGAAAACATATATTTTCTGTTCGAAATCTCACCCTGTAATACAATAAAAAATTACCGAAATATTACCCTGAAATTATTGGCTTATTTCTACCCACCAACTAATGTAAACGTCTACTTGAAGACAGCTCACTGCCTAGGTATGCCTCTTCGTCTACGCTAACAGTTGACCCTACAGAAGATGAGCTAATAGGACCTTTAGCTAAAACTGATCTGAAAACGTTGAAAATTTACTGATAGTTAAGTAATAACTATCATATCTCACCTGACAACCTTTTGATCCGAAATTCCAAGTTTCGCCGATAGTGTTCGGAGCATTTGAATATCCATCTTTCCCAACTTTTCTTAGGGTTCAAGAGTAGTAATACTTGTCACATATACTGATTCTGGGTAAATATAAGAACAGTAGAGTCCGAACTGTTTACTATCGTTTTTTTTCTGAGTAATTACGCTACTTGTTTTGGGGAATAAACTGATTTTTCAATAAACTGCTAACCATGAAAATAGCGCGCTAAATAGTTAATAGTAGTAGTAAAGAGGTCGTACCTCTGAGACAGCTCCCTAGCTCGCGAAAGTATCACATCCTCTTTATAATGTCATTCCAAATTATATATATATATATATATATATATATATATATATATATATATATATATATATATATATATATATATATATATATATATATATATATATATATATATATTATATATATATATATATATATATATATATATATATATATATATATATATATATATATATATATATATATATATATATATATATATATATATATATATATATATATATATATATATATATATATATATATATATATATATACATATATATATATATATATATATATATATATATATATATATATATATATATATATATATATATATATAAATTTAGGCGTATACCTCATATACTCTTTAATCACATTTTAACCACACGCGGTTTTTCTTACAGATTTTATCTATATTTGTTTCATATAGAAGACCATTTCTATTACTGCTGGGAGCATGCTTCAAATAAAGTAACATATTTTTCTTGTTCTTTGAGGGACAGGATAAAGTATTTTCCTTCGAGCTTACGATGCTGCACGCTCTAATTATTTCTAGGCATTTTTTAGTTCTCCAAACTTAACAGATCTTGAATATCTTAATGAGCAATTGAGCAAAAATTTTAGTTTTGTAGGACAATGACTTCTGAATATGAGAAGAAAGCTTTATTGATATCCTAAAGTAAGTACTCTGAGTATTGAGTGACTGGAAGATCTGGGAAGATCTGGCGTTACGAATATGTGAAGTTTAGAAAATAAGTGATACAAATCAAATCTTTAAAAAAAAAAAAAAGAAAAAAAAGAAAAAGACAAGCTCCAACAATCCATTTGTTTAACCTTTATCACGTAAGTTGAAACTTATATAATAGAATAAGTTGCATAGAAAATGGATGAAATTACTATTCCAAAGTGGAAAAACATGAACCTAGTTCAGTTGAAATATCTAAGCATTGACTCAACACGAAGACTAAAATATTATTGCGAAAAACTTGCTATACAAATAATACAGGCGGAGAGAGGGTAAACATTACAACTCAATAGCACGAGTTAGATGACATAATGACAACATTTTAAGTGATAAGAATAGAGTGATTTCAATATATACTGTAATATGAAGGAAATAATATCTTGAGAATTTTCCTGAAAATAATGTATAAAATACGTTCGTTTTCACTGTGGTCGACATTTGAAAATGACTTAATTATAACTTTAGTCTGAAACACTAATATAAGACCAAGCAACAAGCCGTCCGAAAGAAGGTGAAGACTTGTTTTCTAAGTGATTTGATAATGTGGATATGACAATAAACACGCAATATGCTGTAGATGAATCAGGAGAACTTATAGTTCTTCATTCCTTTGTACTAGTTTCGTTTCGTAAGTAGACTGACGCAAGGGAAACATTAATCACTATCTCGCTTTAACGCTGCTATTATTTACAAGAAACAAGATTAGTATAATAATCACGATTACTTCATTTTCAATCACGAGTTTCTTACTTTCCCTAATCGCTCCGTGGAATAATAATACAGTAGCTTCCTTCCCGACAACTATAACTTTGTCACAAAGATCATATTTTTTACCCCAGTCGACTAATAATCCATTACTGTGAGAAATAGTCACACGCAGGAGAACAAGGGAGTCTGCCCCGCCCATCTCTACATCCGCTGTTTACGCTTCGGAAAACATGAAGTTGACGCTTAAAGAGAACAGTGAAGAGCTCTATTATCATAGCCGAAGATTGATATGGAGGAGACTTTAATCTGCAGGAGGGTGAAAACATAATAAAATTGGTCTATTTGAAATTGTACCAACCGTGTGTCACACGATCGTACATAGTTCATTTTGTGTATATATTATGCTTGTATCTTCGCTCTTCCCTCGCACTAAAAAGAACCAGAATAAACATGTCTGATTTTCTCATCTGTAACAATGTCTGTTTTTGAACATGAAATTTCTTGTTGCTTTGAGCTTTTGTATATAAAGGAGAGTGTTCTAAAATAATTTTACTCAGTTACAACCTTCTCTCGGCCCGTCACAAGATACACTTTATATGAAGACAAGGAAATTATGCAAGTTTAAAAACTCAAAATGCACACATTCATAAAAGTAGGTTAGGTCTTAAAAACATTATGACCGTTTTCTGAAATTTCTGTTAACTGCATCACTAATTTTAAACAACTTTCCAAGATATTACTCTAATAAGAAGTGAATGCATAGGGTATATTTAATGAGGAAATGGTTCACAGAATGATATATGCATATGGCAAGCTGTAGTTTTCCGAAAACACAGTCTTGTACTGATGAAGTGAGCATTTTGAGGAAGGGATGCAGAGCTGAGGGATGCAAGAATGAATGGAGTTAGTGTTAAGTTTGAGAATGAATAAGAAGTTACTGCTAAGGATATATACAGGATAATAAATAGATTAAAGAACGGAAAAGCACCAGGGGTTGAGAGTATTACATGTGAGATGCTACAATATTATTATTATTATTATTATTATTATTATTATTATTATTATTATTATTATTATTATTATTATTATTATTATTATTATTAGCTAAGCTACAACCCTAGTTGGAAAGGCGGGACGCTATAAGACCAATGGTTCCAACAGGGAAAAATAACCCAGCGAGAAAATTATATAAACAAATTACAAGAGAAGTAATGATAAATTGAAATAAAACACTTTAAGAACAGCAAGTAGCAGTGGATGTGTAACGGAATTGCTGACACGGGTGTGGAAGGTATGTCTGTGCAAGGGAAAGGATCTAAGTATGGAAGAAATGGCTGCTCGTGTTTTAGTGGGAAAGTGAATAAGCATACTACGAGATTTATATGCCAAAGCGTTGTTCAGTGTATTAAATAATAGACATGGTAAAAGACAGATGTCATGATTGATTATGGAAGAACGTTGTGAGGGTTAAACCAGATATAACCCGTGTGGACTAATTTTGTAGCGTGAAAGTAAAGGGGAAAATATTTGGTCATAAATGGTTCTAGAGGCAATGCGGGGAGTGATGAGGATGAAAGGTATAGAAGATAAGTGGCTCAGGGTGCTAAAGGTATTGTGATGAAAGTGAGGCATTTGCTAGAATTTTAAGCTAGAAAGTGATATATCTGATTTATAATTGGATCTAAGATAAAGCTATATGTGTTTTAGGCTGTATCTCCTGGGAGCGAGGAAACCATTTCTTAAGTTCAAGCCTTCTATCGTCAATAATGTACATAATTATGGTGAAAAAAAAAAACTTTTATGAATAAATCCCTGGATTTCTATGCATATTTACCAAATTTTAAGATATTTACTAAATAACTATTTGAATTCTTATGTGTCACTTTATTGCACAAACACAAACAGAAGACTTTATTTTCATGTATATTTGTGTGCTTGTGATACCTGTATGAAACAATGATCCATGTTTCGAAAACAAGTGCTGAATCAAACAGACTTGCATTCGAAACAAATTCACAACGTTTGATGACACTCATATATGATACATTTGGTTTGTGATTGTGTGTACTTAATAACTGTTTGTTGGCATAAAACAGATTATTGAAACCGTCTATTAATGCATGAAAATTGATGTGTTATTCTTATTTTACGCAAGCTTTTAATCACGCCATTAAGAAAGCTCAGTTCCGAGGTTCCGAGAAGGTACAAGAAAGTCTTAGGAAAAGTTCCTTAACGTAACGAACTACGGATGGAAAAAAGAATCAATGAAACATGATAAATAAAAAAAAATCCCATGAATATTCTTTACGATAAAATTACATTTTGAAAATAATTATAGTGTTTATTACATTACTAATTATTCATAAAAGTATTCACAATAGATTAAGACCTTGATTTAGACTAGGCCTTGTGGGTAGTAGATTGGCCAGGACACCAACCGCCCGTTGAGATACTACCACTAGAGAGTTATTGGATCCTTTGACTGACCAGACCGTAATGCATTGGCTCCCTCTCTCTGGTCACGGCTTATTTTTCTTTGCCTATACATACATAGAATAGTCTGGCCTATTCTTTACATATTCTCTTCTTTCCTCATACACCTGAAAACAATGCGATACTAAACACTTCTTCACCCAAGGGGTTAATTACTGAACTGCAATTGTTCAGTGTACTTTCCTCTTGGTAATGGTAGAAGAGACTCTTTAGCTATGGTAAGCAGCTCTTCTAGGAGAAGGAATCTCCTAAATTAAACCATTGTTCTCTAGTCTTGGGTAGTGCCAAAGCCTCTGTACCATGGCCTTCCACTGTCTTGGGTTAGAGTTCTCTTGCTTGAGGGTACACTCGGGCACACTTTTCTATTTTATTATTTTTTTCTTCCTCTTGTTTTTTTTTTCTTTTTTTTTTTTTTTTTTTTTTTTTTTTTGATGGTGTGTTGGGCAGGTCATGGATGCCTGGTGGTTTATCAAGAGGTTGTCTTTTCCTTTTCTGATTCTTTTTCTTCTCAAAACCGTCCTTACTGTCCTCCCTTCAGTTGAAGTGGCTATCCTGGAGGGTATTTAGCCTTGCATGGTGTATTGGCTCCTCTATGTTGACCAGTTTTTGACGACTTTTTACTGGTCTATGGGCTTCATCAATCACTTTATTTATAATTCTGTACATATTGTTTTTGTTATAATTCTTGTTAATCTAGTTTTTAAGTATGATGTCTCTTTTTTTATTTCTATTAATTCTTATGCTGTCTGGAGACATGGAGCGAAATCCGGGACCTGTACGCCCTAGATTTCGTCAATGTCGTCTTCTATATTGCAATATTCGTGGTCTTCATGCAAATATCCAAGACCTTACAGTTGCGTCCAGACAGTATGATATTCTTTTGTGCTCAGAAACTTTGGTTTCTAATATGAGGCACTCATCTGAGCTCCTTATAACTGGTTTTAAGAAGCCAATAATGTTGAAACGTGATGCCATCCCTAGGGCCAGGGGAATGGCGGTGTATATTAGGACTGAATACCCTGCTTCTCATAAGTCCTGCTATCAATGTGGATGTCATGAAATTCAGGTAATAAAAGATTGCGGCAGGCATAACAACTTTTATTTGTGCTCGATCTACCGGAATCCAGACATGGATGATTCTATCTTCGATTGTCTTCTTGGTATGACAATGAAATAATATCCAACAAATTTGGGAGATTTGAGAACAAAGCCCTCAGAAGAATATTGTGAGTTAGATGGCAGGACAGGATTAGAAATGAAACTATAAGAGAGATTACCGGAGAGCAATATGTGAATGAGATCATGGTGAGGGGTAGATTGAGATGGTTTGGGTATGCTCTTCGCACTCCCCAAGAGAGATTAGTTCACCAAACTTTCAACTGGGCTCCAAAAGAGTTGGAAGACACAGGTCTACATGGCTGAGGACTATGAAGTGTAAATACGAGATGATGAATAGAGATGTATCGATCTAAAAGCTCACGATAGAGATGACTGGCGAAATCTAACCGAGGCCCTTTGCGTCAATATGAGTAGGAGGAGATGATGACGATGATGATATAGATGTGTAAGGGAGCTCAGGAAGTTTAGGCCCGCATAGTGGGAGTTGTTGCACTGTAGATGTACGTGGCAAGAATAGGATTGTGGATGTTATGAGAGGAGCCAATGGATACTAAATGCACATGGTAGGAGCTGAAGGTTTTTAGTCATAAATGGTAGGAGCCGAGGGTTAGTGGATACACTTATAGTAGGAGCCGAGGGCTAGTGAATAAACTTAGTAGGAGCCAAGGGTTGGTGGATACACTTAGTAGGAGCCGAAGGTTTTGGGACGCATACTGTAGGAGCTGAGGTATTTTAAACACACATGGTAGGAACCAATGGTTTAGACACATGATATGGTAGAAGTCGAGCTGTAAATGCACATGATAAGATTTGAGGGATTTTAGGCACACAGTAGGAACTGAATTGTAGAACATGGCAAGATTCGAGAGATTTTAGACGTTAGAATCTGAGTGGAGTTGTAGACACAAATGGTAAGAGCTGAGGGACTGTAGACGCACATGGTAAGAGCTGAGAGACCTTAAACGCACATGGTAAGAGATGAGGGACTGTAGACGTACATGGTTAGAGCTGAGAGACAGTAGATGCACATAGTAAGAAATGAGGGACTGTAGACGCACATGGTAAGAGCTGAGAGACTGTAGACGCCCATAGCAAGAGATGAGGAGCTGTAGACACACACATGGTAAGAGCTGAGAGACAGTAGATGCTCACGGTAAGAGATGAGGGACCATAGACACACATGGTAAGAGCTGAGACTGTAGAGGCACATGGGAAGAGCTGGGAGTCCACAGACGCACATGGTAAGAGCTGAGAAACGGTAGACGCACATGGTAAGAGCTGAGAGACCGTAGATGCACACGGTAAGAGCTGAAAAATGGTAGATGCACATGGTAAGAGCTGAGAGACCATAGACGCACATGGTAAGAGCTGAGAGACCGTAGACGCACAGGTAAGAGATGAGGGACTGTAGACACACATGGCACATGGTAAGAGCTGAGAGACCTTACACGCACATGGTAAAAGATGAGGGACTGTAGACGTACATGGTTAGAGCTGAGAGACAGTAGATGCACATAGTAAGAAATGAGGGACTGTAGACGCACATGGTAAGAGCTGAGAGACTGTAGACGCACATGGTAAGAGCTGAGAGACTGTAGACGCACATAGTAAGAGATGAGGAGCTGTAGACACACACATGGTAAGAGATGAGAGACAGTAGATGCTCACGGTAAGAGATGAGGGACCATAGACACACATGGTAAGAGCTGAGACTGTAGAGGCACATGGGAAGAGCTGGGAGACCACAGACGCACATGGTAAGAGCTGAGAAACGGTAGACGCACATGGTAAGAGCTGAGAGACTGTAGACGCACATAGTAAGAGATGAGGAGCTGTAGACACACACATGGTAAGAGCTGAGAGACAGTAGATGCTCACGGTAAGAGATGAGGGACCATAGACACACATGGTAAGAGCTGAGACTGTAGAGGCACATGGGAAGAGCTGGGAGACCACAGACGCACATGGTAAGAGCTGAGAAACGGTAGACGCACATGGTAAGAGCTGAGAGACTGTAGACGCACATAGTAAGAGATGAGGAGCTGTAGACACACACATGGTAAGAGATGAGAGACAGTAGATGCTCACGGTAAGAGATGAGGGACCATAGACACACATGGTAAGAGCTAAGAGACTGTAGAGGCACATGGGAAGAGCTGGGAGACCACAGACGCACATGGTAAGAGCTGAGAAACGGTAGACGCACATGGTAAGAGCTGAGAGACCATAGACGCACATGGTAAGAGCTGAGAGATTGTAGACGCACAGGTAAGAGAGACACGGTAAGAGACGAGGGACTGCAGACGCACATGGCACATGGTAAGAGCTGAAAGACTAGAGGCACATGGTAAGAGCTGAAAGACTAGAGGCACATGGTAAGAGCTGAGAGACTATAGACGCACATGGTAAAAGCTGAGACGGTAGACGCATACGGTAAGAGCTGAGGGACCGTAGACGCATATTGATAGAAATGAGAGACCGTAGACGCACATGGTAAGAGCAGAGGGACTATAGACGTACATGTTAAGAGCCGAGAGACTGTAGACGCATATGACAAGGGGCTAGGGCTTCTAGACGCTCATTGTGTGAGGCAGAAAGACCTTTGGGTGGAGCGCGCTTGAGACCTTCCTGCTTTCATGGCTACGTTGTCATGATTTATTCTCACCTACACCTTAATTCATTCTTCGTAAAACTTTCACTTTCGAAGAATGTTGCTATTTTCGTTGATTCTTTCTTCGTCACGTTTTGTGGTAGAGGAGTTTTGTTATTTTATCACGTTCTTAACATAATTATCAGTCTTCATACCATTTCCGCTTCCATTTAATGTTTTTTTTTTCCTTTGCCAATTCCCTTTTCAGTAGATGATCATTTTGCAATGGTTGTTAAAATTGTTATTGTTACTATTGTTACCATTGTCGCTTTTTGTTATCATTAGTAGTATCATCATCATTATTACAATCACTGTATTATCATTGCACTTTTTGATTAAGTTTGACAAAACATTATGGGTTCGTTTCTTGGGAATTGTTTTTTTTTTCTCACGGTATTAAATAGTTTATCATATTTCTCAAACCGAAAACTTAACCATCCTATATTTAATATCCTAAAAACTATGGTCTTCAGAACTCGAGAATTACCTTTATTACATTTTATAACAATTCTAGCATACAAAGATAGGTATGTTATGACAATCTCAAAAAAAAAAAAAAATAGTAGTCCTATGCTGCTACAATAATATTCAAATGAAATTGCTCTGTGCAATGTTCGTTCGTCAGATCATGCAATGAGATGTACCGCTCGTGTTTCATACAAACTCATGCAATGTAATGCTATTGGTTTTCATATCTAGTTCTCTCGCACACCGATCACAGTAAAACCTGTTTAAGCTTGCCTTCGTATGTTTTAGTTTGTTTGAATTTTTGTGACATTCTTGCTCGCAACTGTTTGTATATAAGCTCGTTATCTGTTGAATAAACTTCTTTGCATTCACCTCGGATCTTTAATAACACCTAGGAACCACTCGCACAGAGGAAAGGAAGAATTCAAATAGTTGTCCCTTTGAAAGCTTCAAATGATCAACCTCTCCAGAATCGGGTATAATATGCTGACAGTATTTACTTTTTTTTTTATCTTTTATTATGAAAATATAATTACATTTTCTTAACATACATTTTTTTTTTCTTTTATAAAGAAATATTCCTTAACAAATCATATTTTACGTTTTTGTATATACATTATAACATCTATTATATGATAAAATTACATTTTTATCTTATTATTTTTCTAAATATGTTTTCAAGTTAGAAACATACTGATCTGTGAAAATATTTACTAAATTATAAATTTGGGACAAAATGTGAACAAGAATAATGTTATGAGGAAGGTCGAACAATGGATATTAGTAAGAATGGTGTAAAAATGAGATTTGTTGATTTGTATGATTATTTGTTAGTAGATGAGCTAATATATAGAGTCCAAGAGAAGGGAAACAGAGAAAGATAGCAGTGTGTGTACAAAAGATTGAAAAGTAACATTGTGCGTGGAAGCTGGTGTACTATTGTGTGGAGTGATCATTGATCTAAATCTCCTATATGGATATAAGAAACGATAAATAGATAAATGCACCAGAGTTTTTTTTTACCATTGCTCTCTAGTCTTGGGCAGTGTCATAGCCTCTGTATCATGGTCTTCCACTGTCCTGGGGTAGAGTTCTCTTGCTTCAGGATACACTTGAGGGTACATTTTCTTTTCTCGTTGGGCTACTTTCCCTGTTGGAGCCTTTGGTCTTATACAGTAATATCCTGATTTTCCAACTAGGTATTTAGCTTAGCTAATAATAATAATAATAATAATAATAATAATAATAATAATAATAATAATAAGAAGAAGAAGAAAGTTACAAAAAGAGTACAGGATTTGAAAGCACAAAAGTAGTTGGACGATGGGAAATAACGGCTGATAGGAAGTGCACGGGTAGGCCTACGTGTAACATAAGCGTGTACAGGGGTTCAGTGCACTGTTAATGATTCTTGTGTAGGCCTATGAACTGACTAAAGTTGGATAAGTCTATATTGTACAGGGGGTTTATCTACAAAGAATGATGGATTGGGCTATTGTGCTATTTGTTCTATCGTAATTTCACCCGCATCATTACAAAAAATAAATGGGATTATAAACTAGCATAAATTAGTGATCAGTTCATAAAGGCACATTTTTGGCAAAACGTTGTTTTAGCTAAGATAAATGAAATCTGGAAATTGGCTATTCTTTATACTAGGAGCTTACACCGGAGATTTTGAACTACTTAAATACGGGGATTCATGAAAAATAAAAAAAAAAAAGTTGAGCATAGTACAAAGAAGTCTAGACGTAGGCACGATCTTTAATTTTTTTTTTCTTACTCAATTCCCGCTGGATATATTATTCTGATTGTCGTTTTCCACTTCACTATCTAAAAACGAAATACGGAAGACGTAAAAGCAAGTTGGCAAAATGGAATGGGTTCAAGGGCCTCTGAAGCAATGAATGGCATAGGTTAAAGTGTCATGCATGACAAACCCCATGACACTTGGCTGGGAGAGCGCCGGCTGTCGCTATCTGCAACCGACTCATTACGTACGGATGTCACATTCTTTTTTGCCCGCCAAGGTATGCAGAAATTAACTTCTATCCTCGTAACATGGATATCATGGATAGGATAGCTTAAACGGCTGTAGGAACTGAAGAGTTTTGACATTATAAAGCGTTCTGTGGCATCCTAACAAGAATAATGTTGGCACAGAATGCCCTTAATAGTAAAACAACTGGTAACTGGCAACTCCAGCGACACGGGTCACCCCTAGTTCCCACGGGACACACGCTGCACCTTTAACTACCATTAGTTCATAAAGTATAACTACATTTGTAGTTTACAATATTCCTATCTATTTGCAGGCTTCAAAATTGCCCAATTACTGCACTCATTCGCCAATTACACCTCACGTGTTAATAAAATGAATTGTAGCAGGTGGTGACGGATTGCAACTTTCCTTGGCTGGACTTGCATCATCTTGGTGTCTCTCTCACACTCACACGATCGTGCCCAGTGTCAATTGGGTAGCGTAAAGGGTAACGCTGTGGTGCGAAGGTAGATTATTTTTCTTATCTTGCACTTTACTCTATTTTGTGGAAAGTTGAGTGTATGGAGAACTATATTCTAAAATATGATCGATCATATTAATGGCCATGACGGTGAAAAAATAGGGATGCGAAATTCTACTCCAGGAAAGATGATATGCTTTGATTTACTTCTGTTGAAAGTCACATAATTGATTTTATGTATATAATAAGTCATGTGACATGCATATCAATGTGGCAATGTGTAATGAAATCGTGCCGAAAGATAACGAGTTATTCATAACACGTAATGACCTGGAATTTTAATACCTTTTATTGTAAAGCAGACATACGAATTGCAGTAATTATTGCAATAAGGAAAATTATTGCAATGTTTTATGGTCATATTAAAGTGAAGTTGTGAATAGTTTCTGTGATATTTAGAAAAATCAATTTTGGAGTTATGCCTTTAGTCTGTTTTGGGAGATTCTTATCTTATTGATAATTTTAGGCTCATATTCTTTACTTAATTGTCAAATTTACGAACTTAAGACTGTGATTAAAATTAACTGTACAAAACTATTTTTTTTTTTTTTTTGACAATTACGTTCAAACTGACAGTTGTGTTCATATGGTCGCTGAACCGGTTCTAGAAAAAAAAAGTCAGCCTATTAAATATAAAACAGTAAATCTAATCATTTGCGTACATGTGTATTTTGTCAGGATGTGTTCGAGAGAGAGAGAGAGAGAGAGAGAGAGGAGAGAGAGAGAGGAGAGAGAGAGAGAGAGAGAGAGAGAGAGAGAGAGATTGATTGATTCAAAGTGTTCTAGCATCCTGACATCTAGAGAGAGAGAGATTGATTTAAAGTGTTCTGGCATCCTGACATCGAGAGAGAGAGAGAGAGAGAGAGAGAGAGAGAGAGAGAGAGAGAGAGAGAGAGAGAGAGAGAGAGAGAGATTGATTTGAAGTTTTCTGGCATCCTGACATCTGTAGAGAGAGAGAGAGAGAGAGATTTAATTGATTTAAAGTTTTCTGACATCCTGACATCAAGAGAGAGAGAGAGAGAGAGAGAGAGAGAGAGAGAGAGAGAGAGAAAGAATTTGTTTGCTATTCGTAAGCTGAATATTTGATATTTATTTCTTTATTCTATACGAAAAATAACATAAACTTATAATTCATTAGTATTTTTTATAGGTCAACTACATGTTTTGCCTAGTTGTCATTCAAGATCTGTGCCTAGTACGTGCGTGGCATTTTATCATCGTATATTTTTTGTAATATGTCTTAGGTGTTATGCCGGGCCAGTGTTTACAGTATTTGAGAACGGGATTATTTTAACCAGACCTTTAATTATTATTACTACTACTAGCTAAGCTACAACCCTAGTTGGAAAAGCAGGACGCTATAGGCCTTGAGGCTCCAACAGGGAAAATAGTTCAGAGAGGAAAGGAAAAAAAGGAAAATAGAATATTTTAAGACGAGTAACATTAAAATAAATATCTCCTGTATTAACTAGAAAAAAACTTTAACTAAACAAGAGGAAGAGAAATAAGATAGAGTTAGTTAACAAGCTTTGGAAATTGTTAAGTATTATTGTAAACAGCTTGTTTACTGCCTCACAGGCAGTTAGCCTTTCACATTCAAATATTGGTCGTTAACGCTTGAAAAGACTTTTAACTTTGAAACTTGAATGTGCTTATAATAGTATGATGACCAACGCGTGACTCGATTTGCAAACCGTTGCTTATCAAGTCACGGCCACAAACTGTCAGATTCTACTATTCTCAATTTCAAATCTTCAGGGACTAACGAAAAATATATGGGTTTCGAACGATGGAAACTGCTGGAACTCTCAAAATGTGCAGGGTGTTGAGGAAATGTTTGGCGTAATATAAAGGAAATTAAAAAAAGGAGGTGTGTGTGGCGAGATGAAACTCTAAATAAGTTTGTTGGGATGGAGGGAGGCCTGGGTTAGGAAGGAGGTGCTGCCCGCATCAGTGGGACTGGATAGTGGTGAGACGGGTCTTGTCTGTGTCAGACTATCTGACTCTGAGTCTGGGCCCAGACTTTGGTGCGTGTGGAGCAGGCTGCAGGTTAGAGCTGGCTCTACGGCCTACGGGGCAAGTCTGATTTAAGCCTGTGATAGACGGTTCGTTAGAAAAACTTTTTTTTATCTTTCGTTGTTGGAATAAAATACAGGGAAATGTTTGTGTTGGTGGAAATGACTTTGATGCGATTGGAGCAGGCTAGAGTACTCTATAGAGTCTAGAGCAGGCTCTACGGGACAAGTCTGATTTAAGCCTGTGCTCGAAAGTTCGTTGTCGTTTTTCATCTTTCACTGTTGGAATAAATTAAGAGAAGTGTTTGTTTATGTTGAAATACCATCACGTTTAATTCCGAATTTAAAGAAGAAAGCTTTTATATCGTAAAATGCGAGCAGTTTAGAATAAACTTCTACAACTGTATTTTGACAGTGATCAACCCGAGTGGAATAAGACTATCTCATTAAAGAAGGTTCGTTAAGACCGAATAAGTAGAAATAGATTACTATACCTGCTCAACAGTATCAATTTCAAGCATTTGGATGTATAATAGCCTTCAGTCCATCGCCTCAACGTAACTAAGGTAAGTGTAGGCCTAGGCCTATATGTTAGATCAAATCTGTATTTGTTTATTTAATCTCTTATTATTTCAGGCATGCGATATCATAAAAAGTCATATGCCTATTTTATTAAACATATATGTAACAGACTCGGGTGCTTGGGAACCATGTAAAGCAAGAGTAATTTGTATGTAATTGCATATGCAAAGCTATTAATAACCATAACTTGAAATACTTGGTTATTATAAGCTAATTTGCAACGTAGCTTCAATGAGTAAATGCAACTAGGCCTAAGTCATCAGTTGGGAAAGTGGTCCAGTACAAAAAAAAGCCTTAAAAATTAAATTATGCTTATTAAAAGAAACCCTGGGTAGATACAGTGATCATAATAGTAACAGAGATAGAATAGACAGAGATAAAATAGGAAATAAAAGTAAAACTTTTAATAAGGAAATATTCTCACCCAAGGAAGTACGAAGGCCATGGTGTAGACATTGACACTTTTAAAGACTAGAGAACATCTTCCATGCAATTGATCACGTGTGAATAGTCACTGAATAGTCTCGTTAATTACTTAGGTTAGTACTAGGTATGCAGTTAATTTTGATAGTCATGCCCTTTTCATCGTAAGGCACAATATTACACAGTATTCCAGTGGGTTTATTTCAGCTGTAACAGATTTTGGTATGTTCTGTTGAACAAGTTGACATAAGTCCCATTTTATAGTTTATCTCTGACTGATGTACTTTATACTTTTTATACATAGTTTATTTGCTATTCCTTTTCCTCAATGGGTTGCTTTCCACGTTAGAGCCGTTGTGCTTGTATTCTGCTTTTTCAACCAGGGTTGTAGCTTGGCTAATAATATTAATAATAATGGGCCGGGTATTGTCAGGTGGCGAGGAAAAAGGAGAATGCGTCCAATCTACGATACGTTATACCAAGGCCAATAGAATAACTTATTCTATTGGCCTTGCGTTATACCGTAAGGAATAAACGCTAAAGATCGATAATTATAAACAATTCTTCACCCAGGGGGTTAACTATTGCACTGATTGTTCAGGGGTTACTTTCCTCTTAGTAATGGTAGAAAAGAGACTTTGGTAATGGTAAGCAGCTATCCTAGGAGAAGGACACTCCAAAATCAAAGCATTGTTCTTTAGTCTTGGGTAGTGCCATAGCTTCTGTACCATGGTCTTCCACTGTCTTGGGGTAGAGTTCTCGGGCACACCATTCTATGTAATTTCTCTTCCTCTTGTTTTGTAAAAGTTTTTATAGTTTATATATGGAAGATCTAATTGGATGTTGTTACGGTTCTTAAAAATATTTCATTTTTCCTTGTTTCCTTTTTGCACTGAGCTATTTTGCCTGTTGGAACCCCTGGGCTTATAGCATCCTGTTTTTCCAGCTAGGGCTGTAGCTTAGCAAGTAATAGTAATAATAAAAGGGTTATTGCCGTATGCATCAAGTCCACGATAAAAGAAAATCCGGACCCCCGAATGTTTAGGAACATTTACTATTATCCGAAATTAACTTGTTCCAAAACCCATGTTTTAGAATTAATTAGTAGACATAAGCTTATTTGGAATAAAAAGACTAAGATTAGATAAAAAGTTAGATATTCAATTATTTGTGTAGACAGTGAAAAATCTTGAAATATCAAATGACGGTTGCAACTTGCTATACAATGATTTGAATAATTTCATTGTTTCTACATGATTAATTTATCGTTATAGATTATCCTAATATATTATGATTTTTGTTATTTCTTATTTATAATTTGTTACTTCTCTATTTCCTTTCCTCATTGGACTGCTTTCCCAAGCAACGTTGTAGCGTGGCTTGTAATGGACTACCTAAATAACGTGTTAAAAAAACCCCGCATATATAGCTAATCACATATTTTAAATACTGAATAATGTAAACATAAATTAAATGATACTTATGTTTATTTCAAGTAATGTGTTTATTTAGATTTAGAATAGTTAAAAAAAGGACATACCAATCATTGATTAACCAAGAGAAATGAGGTCTTTCCTAATACTTTTATCTGTTACTATTCAGTAGTTAATTTTCAATACGCTTTCTTCCACTATTTTCTATCTCAGAGCTACGTAAATAAGACAATAACTTAAGTTATTCATATCATACACAAGTTAAGAGGGGAAACGGCTTTGTTTAATTCAAAGCGTATCCAAGTAATAGAATAAAAGCTTAGATACTGTAGCTATAAGAATTACGAGATACTTAGATAACAGTAAACATTAATTCTTCCTCCCCCAAGGGGTTAACTACTCTACTGTAAATGTTCGGTGGCCACTTTCCTCTTGGTAAGGGTAGAAGAGACTGTAGCTATGGTAAGCAGCTCTTCTAGGAGGACGCTCCAAAATCAAACCATCGTTCTCTAGTCTTGGGTAGTGCCATAGCCTCTGTACCATGGTCTTCCACTGTCTTGTGATGGAGTTCTCTTGCTTGAGGGTACACCCGGGCACACTATTCTATATTATTCCTATTCCTCTTTCTTTAAAGTTTTGATAGTTTATAAAGGACATGTTGATTTTAATGCTGTTACTGTTCTTGAAATATTTTATTTTCCCTTCTTTCCTTTCCTCACTAGGCTATTTTCCCTGTTGGAGCCCTTGGGCTTATAGCGTCCTGCTTTTCCAACTAGGGTTGAAGCTTAGCCAGTAATAATAATAATAATAATAATAATAGTAATAATAATAATAAATTCTAAAACACATGTGGCATGGAAAAGCAGTCTTTTTAAAATTTCAAAACAATAGAATATATATGAACCAGGCACCACTATTTAACACGCCAGTCTAACTATTGTTATTTTAATTTGTTTATCTTAAAGTGTTGTTAGGCATATTTAATGGGATTTCAAAATAGTATTTTTTGGCAGATGTCATATCCTTTCCATGTAATGGTACTGTATGTAGTCTATACTTTAATGTTTACATATAAAGAAACATCCAGAAGTAGGCCTAGATTCCTTATGTTTGCCACAATTTGCATTGTATTGATATATTTGTTTCTGAATTACGTTCCAACTAATAATTTTTATTTTAAATCCACTAATTTTGGGCAGTTAACGTTTCACTCAACGTACAAACCACTTACGTAACGACTGGATGAAATGTAAAATCACCGAATTGGTTGTTATGAATTGGGACTGTTGAACTGTCAAATTGTTACTTTATTCCATATCCTTAACCTTATTATAGTGAACCCATGCGTCAGAAATGAATATCGAAAATGCAAATGTTGAATTGAGGAAACTAGGATCTCAATATAGACAGTGTATTCACTTTCCTTAGGTCTAATTTCCTGTAACCCGAACGGAAGATTGACTTCGGGCTAGATCGCAGACAATAGCAGTCTAAACATGTATTTCAGTAGTCTTGTGTTATCACTGTTTTACACAATTAGAATGAATACACAGTATGGGTATGTATGAAGCTTTATCATTTATGAATGCTTCTTTTGCACTGATATACATTATCAGTTCCCGTATTTAAAGACTTTCAGACTTTGCAGTTACGGAACTCAAATGTGATTGCAGGGCTCCTCTCTGACTGGAATATCAATATATCGTGTTCTGTTTGTGAGAAACCAAAAATTTAACGAAGCTTCCATGGAGCCTAATATGACAGTGTCTCAAGAATCCAGGCATTTAAAACACAATGTTGTTACCCTCAGTTGGTTTAAAAGATTTCCAACCCTGTTCTGTGACATTGTTTTAGTACTAATATCTTCCATTGGTTTGAGGTTGAATTTACTTGCTTGAGAAATTACAAGGCAGGGGTTTACTTTTATTTTCATTAAAGCTTGGTGTTGCTAGTTACCTGTATAGTTGTTGTTGTTGTTGTTATTATTATTATTATTATTATTATTAGCCAAGCTACAATCCTAGTTGGAAAAGCAAGATGCTATAAGCCCAAGGGGTCCAATAAGAAAAAATAGCCCAGTGAGGAAAGGAAATAAGGAAACGAATAAATGATGAGAATAAATTAACAATATATCATTCTAAAAACAGTAACAACGTCAAAACAGATATGTCCTATATAAAGTACTAACAACGTCGAAAACATGTTTTATATAAACTATAAAAACTCATGTCAGCCTGATCAACATAAAAACATTTGCTGCAACTTTGAACTTTTGAAGTTCCACTGATTCAACTACCCGATTAGGAAGATCATTCCACAACTTGGTAACAGCTGGAATAAAACTCTTAGAATACTGCATAGTATTGAGCCTCATGACGGAGAATGCCTGGCTATTAGAATTAACTGCCTGCCTAGTATTACGAGCAGGATAGAATTGTCCAGGGAGGTCTGAATGTAAAGGATGGTCAGAGTATGGCCGAGATTGGAGGTCTTGATTTTTTTTTTTCGGGACTGTTGAATAGGGTACTCTTATTATGTATTTTTATTCATTGCCATAAAGCCTCCCCCTCCCCCTATGATGCTGTTTGCTGTAAGAAGTTACTGAATCGTTGATCCACAATATGTTTTACTAGGATTACTAATATCTTAAAATTTTAAATTTCCTCGATAAAAAAAGAAAAAAATTTCACCCCAAAGGAATGAATAGCGAATGAGTAGTCTGCATATATATACTGAAAGTTTCAATGATAGATAACTACTAACTTATTATTATTATTATTATTATTATTATTATTATTATTATTATTATTATTATTATTATTATTGGTTAAGCTGTAACCCTAGTTGGGGAGGCAGAATTCTATAAGCCCAAGGGCTCCAACAGGGTAAAATATTTTAGCCTAGTGAGGAAAGGAAATTGGTAAATAGATAAACAAGAAAAGTATATAGTGAACAATTAAAAAAAAATATTAAAAGAACAGTAACAACATTAAAATAGATTTTCATATATAAACTATAAAATGAAACGTGATATAACGAAATTTTCCTTTAAGTCATCAAGACGAATAGGCAGAAACTGGACTAAATTCTAACATATGGAACACAGTTTATATGAATTTGACGTGATATGGTGGCCTATTAGAAACTTCCCTGCCTGGTGATCGCCAGGCTTGGATTCGAGTCTCGCTCAAACTTTTTAGTTTCCTTAGTCTCTGCAACCTCACCAGCCTCGTGAGCTAAATTTAGGGTCTTGGGGTAGCTTATAGGTCTGCCTTTTGAGTCATCAGGAGCCATTACCTGGCTCTCCCTGGTCCTAGCTTGGGTGGAAAAGGGGCTTGGGCGCTGATCATATGTATAGGCTATATGCTCAGTTCAATTTCACTGTCCCTTGCCTCTTGTAGACATTCCAGTCCTTCGTATTTTGTAGAGAAATTTAGAGCATTCATATTTTTCCTCTCGCATAAATATCTTACAGTAGCTAAGGTCATTTAATTAAACAATACCCATTTGCTTTGAGTTATTAAGCTTTTTGTATCTTTGTGTATAAGGACTGGCACTTTAAATTGTATTGAATATATGTAGTGCATTGCTAAGTTAATTTCTCGATCTTGTATAATTATGGAATCATCTTCCTAATCGGAGGAACATCAAAGTTCAAGCTTGCAATGAATGTTTTTTATGTTAAACAGGCTGACTTGAGTATTTTTTATAGTTATTCGTGAAGGATCTATTTTATTGTTGCTACTGTTCTTGAAATGTTATTTTAATTGCTCATTACTTCTCTTGTAGTTTTTTAATTTCCTTGTTTCCTTTCCCCACTTGGCTATTTTTCTGTGTTGGAGCCCCTATTCCTAAGCATCTTGCTTTTCCAGCTAGAGTTGTAGTTTAGCTAGTAATAATAATAATAATAAAGAAGTAATATTGAGACCCACATCGGCATAATTGAATTTTATTACAGAAACCTTTCAAACAGTATCATCATCGATTTCAATATGAATAATATCTTTTATATGATCCTCCACTCTTTTCTCTTCCTCTTTCAAGCCGAATTTCTCGTTATCTCCGCTTACCTTTCATGAGCAGCGCCCTATCGGGAGCCAAAGTCATAAAAAGTCGTATCTTTGCTTGAGCTCCTTTTAAAGCCTAATACTAATAGGCCTATTTGTCATCGCATTACTCGGGTATAAATCACCTGGCCTTATAGGTCTAAGAGGCAGTTTATCCGTTCTCAACATTTAATGTTTTTTGTTTTTTATGTTTTCCATTGGTAATTTTTCAGGCGTGTTCCAGGTATGAATAAAGAGTATAATTAATCGTTAATGTCGATAGAGTTTATGTAGTGTTCATGCATGCATGCTATGAACGATGCGCTGTTCTTGTTTGTGTGAAAGCATGTATGATTAATTGGAAACTGTGTGTTCGTGTATGTTTTAAGCTTTGTGTATACATATGTTTGCGTATAGTATGTCTACAGACATGATTTCCACAGTGGAATTTGGTAATCCTCTTAGAGATGGAACAGTTCAGCGACTGTTTCTTCCCTACCACTATCAAACTTTGGAATTCTCTCTCTCTCTCTCTCTCTCTCTCTCTCTCTCTCTCTCTCTCTCTCTCCTATTAAACTGTTTTCGTCTTTATTTGTGGCATAGGCTTGTGTTGGTTGTCCCTTTGACCTGAGTTGCTTTGAGAGAAAAAAAGATAATTGCATACAATTTCAAAACTTTATTTGCTCATGGATTCACAAGTAGTTGAAGGTACATGAAAATTACGCACACATAATATACCATTTGGTATGAGAATAGTACATATATATATTTTAAAGAAAAAATAATGCAAATTTCTCTTGAATAAATTCCTATTTATCCTTTGCCCCTTTTTGTACGCTTTTAACTTCTAGATATTGGTTTGTTTTACAAGAAGTTGAGTGGGTTAAAATTAATTCAAATTAGCGTTCGGTCGTGGGAGCAACTGATATAAAAAAAAGCCTTGCTTGAACAAATATGGCGCTAGAACAGTATGCTTTTGAAAATGTGTTGAAGTGTAGGCAAGACACTTGTACACACCTTGTTACAGATAGTTTTTGTTGGGTATGATATTGAAAAAAAAACTGGTTGAAAGTTCTTAAGTTACGCAGTTTATCTCTCTCTCTCTCTCTCTCTCTCTCTCTCTCTCTCTCTCTCTCTCTCTCTCTCTCTCTCTATATATATATATATATATATATATATATATATATATATATATATATATATATATATAGGCTATACACACACACACATATATATATATATATATATATATATATATATATATATATATATATATATATATATATATATATATAGAGGCTATACACACACACACACACACACACACACACACATATATATATATATATATATATATATATATATATATATATATATATATATATATATTATACATACATATAAATATATACATTATTACAGATATATATACACATACATACAGTACATATATATATATATATATATATATATATATATATATATATATATATATATATATATAGCCGTTGCTAGTCCACTACAGAACAAAAGACTCAGACATGTCATTCCACACACGTCTGTCTATGGTCTTTCTATGCCAGTCTATATCCATAAAATTTCTTAATTCGTCAATCCATCGTCTTCTCTTCCTTTCCCTGCTTCTTTCGCAATCTTTATGTCCTATTCTGTAATTCTTAATGTCCAACTATTATATGCCATTCTCATTATATGTCCTGTCTATGGCCATTTATTTTTATTACGTGTTATATACTCTACTTTATTTGCTCTTTTTCTGTCTCTTAGTGTCTTTCTCATCATTGTTGTTTTCATTATTCTTTGAGTTTTAACTAGCTTATGTTCTAAGGCTTATAGTAAGGCTCCATGTTTCCGATGCATCAGTTAATATTAGTAGGATCATCTGAATAAATACTTTTATTATTATAGAAAGTGGTATTTTTCTTTTAAAAAACCCTTTTTGTTTACCAAAAGCTCTCCGTCCATTGTTTATCCTTTTAATTTCGGTCTCGTGTCCTGGGGAAACCCTTCCTGTCTGTCCTTGGTCCGTATATACGTTAACAATCCTTTAGAGGTTCGTCCATAACCCTTTATTGTTGTCTCTGCGTTTTCATTGAACATTGTCTTAGTTTTACTCATTCATTTCCAGTCGTACATTTCTGCTTTCTCCATTCAAATATTCTATCATCATTTGCAATTCCTCTCATGATTCACTGAATCGAACTGTGTCATCTGCAAATTTTAAATTGTTAAGGTATTTAATTCTTATATTTTCCTAATCCAAATATTTAGAAACTACTACTTGACACGCAAGGAACAATGGGGGTCTCACTGTCTAACTCCTTTCTCAATCGGAATTTTCCATCTTTATGTAGTTTTGGGATTGCTGTATTTCCTGTATAGATATATTAAAGTATTCTAACATGATTCATATATACATCTATAAGAATTGGTGTACTTCATTCATTATTTAATAACAACTTACTTACAGGGTTGCTTTTCGGGTCCTATACCGCAGGGGGGGAACCCTACTCTCTACAGGACCTTCAGTCATTTTGTCGTATATATTCCAAGGCATTCAGCATTTCACACAGCTTATTGCTCGTTTCTTGTCAAATCCACATTATCGAAGGGCTTAGATAACGTCTTATTCTAGAGTAAAAACAAGAAAGTCATATTCTAGAGTCAAAACAAGAAAATTATATTCT
>NC_090731.1:22385348-22390348 GCF_036898095.1 Palaemon carinicauda | reverse complement strand
TGACCTCTTTTTAGCTCACACCCCTTGCATTAGAAGTTCTTTGACCTCTTTTTAGCTCCCCCACCCCTTGCATTAGAAGTTCTTTCACCTCTTTTTAGCTCCCACACCCCTTGCATTAGAAGTTCTTTGACCTCTTTTTAGCTCCCACACCTCAAGCATTAGAAGTTCCTTGACCTCTCTTCATAGCTCCCACACCTCTAACACTAGAAGTTCTTTGACCTCTCTCTTTAGCTCCCACACTTCTAGCATTCGAAGATCTTTGACATATATTTCTAGGTTCCATACTTTTAGCGTTTGAGGGTCTTCGATCTATATTTTGAGGTGCCTTACTTCTAGCATTAGAGGCTTTCTATTTTTAGTTGTCTTACCTCCTCTTCGCTGTTCTCTCCTGTCTTCTAGTTTTCAAGATCTTCTTTCATTAGATTATCCGTTTCTTTCGAGATTTCATCGTCTCTTTCGAGATTTCATCGTCTCTTTCGAGATTTCATCGTCTCTTTCGAGATTTCATCGTCTCTTTCGAGATTTCATTGTCTCTTTCGAGATTTCATCGTCTCTTTCGAGCTTTCATTGTCTCTTTCGAGCTTTCATTGTCTCTTTCGAGCTTTCATTGTCTCTTTCGAGATTTCATTGTCTCTTTTCCTTAGTTCGCCAGTGTCCTTCTAGATTTCAAAAGAGATTTCAGTGCCGCGAGTCTTCACTTCGTCAGATTCCTCAGGGAAATCGAAGGCATTTATTCTTTACCTATCTGGGCAATGAGTAGAGATGAATACTATCGATTTCTCCGCATGCACTATCATGCCAAAGTAAATGACGAGGAGCATGATATATTTACCAATGTCGTCTGGATATGTCCTTACTTCTATGGCGAATTTTGGTACAATCCTGTTGAAGAACTACACGTCACTCACCGTTCAGTTGAACCATTCTGCCTCCATCATTCCCCGCAATCCGTTTTTGCACTGATACAAAGCCTCGTACTTTTACAAGAGTCTCCTTTAATAAGACATCCTCGCAAAAGCCCAAGCAAGAGATCCTTCAAGGCGCATACATTATGATCTTCAAAGCTCAGCTGCCATCGGAAGATCTCGTGTCTTTCTATAGGTCGGGCGATATAAAACGAACGATCGGCAACAACCAAAACCATCTGTAGTTGATGGTGTTCCGAAGATGTAACACATAATTCTTACCGGCAGCTTCCTATTCCGCCAGAACGCGATCTCTGCGAGTTAAGTGAAATCCTTCTCCCAGTCATCAACTCATTTCCTCTTACTCCTATTGACGCGCAATTCCTTGGTTAGATTTCGACAGCTACATACAGATCATGTGAGGTGTTGCAGGCTACGTTTGAAAAAAATGAAGATCAGGTCTTCAGAAGTCATTTGAAGCTCGGGGAGGAGTTGTTCAGGACTGCTTCTAGAAATTTCAGTTCTGGAGTCATTCAGAAATCCATGTTAAGTATACGGCTATGTCCTTTGAAGACTTTTGGAAATTCGGGAAAGTTTTCTTCCGAAACCGTTCTGAGATTCCGTCCTGGAGGCATTCAGAATTCCATGCTAAGTCTATGGCTATTTTTTCTGAAGCCATTTGGAAATCCGGGAAAGTTTTCTTCCGATACCGTTCGAAGATTCCGTTCTGGAAGCATTCGGAATTCCTTGGTAAGTCTATGGCTATTTCTTCTAAAGCCATTTGGAAATCCCAGAAGATTCTCCTCCGAATTCTTTTAGGACTCGCGAAAAATTCCATTCTTGTTTTATAACAACAACAACAACAACAATAATAATAATAATAATAATAATAATAATAAACTACGTGATTTGATTTATGGATTTGAGTTGAAAAATTTTGAAGACGCTAAACTCTCAACTTTGCAGTTTGAAGGAAACTTTAAGATACCCGGACGAAGGGCGAAGGGTAACTGAGGTTTAAAGCAAACCGAATTTAAATAGTTGATTTCAGCTAAATTATTTCAGGTTTGGGATTCAGAACAATCTATTTCTGGTACGAATCGATATATATATATATATATATATATATATATATATATATATATATATATATATATATATATATATATATATATATATATATATGAGTATATACATGCATGTATATAAGCTTTTGCAGTATATGAATATTCTGTGTATATATGTATATTTATACGATGTATATATACATATATATATATACATACATATACATATAATATATATATATATATATATATATATATATATACATATACATATATATATACATATACATATATATATACACACACACACACATATATATATATATATATATATACATATACATATTTATATACATATACATATACATACATACATACATACATATATATGTCCTGTTTGTACATAAATATATCCCTAAATACAACAGTCTTCGTATTCTCCCGACTGTTTATACATGCAAAAGCAAATGTAAAATGCATATCACCAAGTTATGGCTTAACCTTGATATTTCATCGAGATTCCAGGTGTGGACAAATATCTGTCCGCAAGCCACTACATTTTGTTCTTCAAAACGGAATAACATCTTGAAATCACGATCAAGTGTGGGTAAACGGGGCATGCATTGTTTAACATGCCTCACATCCACAAAATCTGCCATCGTGCTGAGAATCGGACTGAACAACCTTTCTCTTCGACCTGCAGTCTGCTACTGACCAGACTCAGCTTTTTCGAAGCATATGCTCTTTATATGAAGTAAAGGGTCTTCTTTATGTATAACCATTTACTTTTATGTGATTATAAGGGTCTTGCTTTTGCTCTAAAAGTAGAAACTTTTGCTTGAAATGTTTATGAATACAAGTAGAAGGATTTCCTTCATATTTTGCAAGCATAAGCATATCCTTGCCTTTATGAATACCGCCCATTGACATAGTGGGTATGACACAGCCTAAGGTTTTAGAAACATTGATTACATGGTCATCACATATTTAAACATTTTTTTTCTACCGTAGAGATGACGGACAATTTTAGTTAACTGTATATTTTATGTTGAGACCTTTTTTCTTTAACCAATTCAATTATAGTGTGTTTACTTGAGTCCAACTATATTTTTTCCGGGTAAGGACACATTTTCCATTTTCACTTTCGTTTTTCTATTTACATTATTTATGATTTCTGTTTTTTTTTTTTCATTTAGGAGTGGGCTAGGAAAGGGTATTTATGATCTCATATCTTCCATCGCATGGAAAATAGAAAAACTGTCTTAATGTAATGAATGCTTTACTGTTTTGTTTGCTATGCTGTTTTCACAAAAAAAAAAAAAAAAAAAAAAGAGAGAAGGGGGAGAGAGGTATGTAATATTTGACATTCTGTCAGAGTAGTGTATTATATTGATTTGATATATTTGACGGTGAAATTAAATGAAGAAATACCTATAGGTTTTTTTCGCTTCTGTAGAACTAAGATTTCAGCAGTGGCGTACTGTAGGCATTATCAAAAGATCTTTGTAACGTCCCTTCCCTTCGACCCTAGTTGCACCCTGTTTTTAGCCTTTCACTTTAGCCTACCTCTGATCCCATTTCATTTCCTTTCTCCTGTGGTTGTGGAGATTTCACCCTGTAGCATTTAGTCAAGAATCTCCTACACTCACATACACACATTATATATATATGTATATATATGTATATATATACACATACATACATAAATGTATATATTTATATAGTGTGTGTCTGTGTATGTGTGTATATGTCTGTGTTTATACATTATATATATATATATATATATATATATATATATATATATATATATATATATATATATATATATATATATATATATATATATATATATATATATTATAATGAAAAAAAAATTACTCAGATGTTTTGCTGGAAATCTGAATGGTCAAGGAAGAACCAACTACTGTATCGGAACTGTGGGTCCAAATTTTACATATCTAAATACTCCCAACCTCTCTCCTGTGAACTAGAAAGAATTAGGTAGCACCTCAAAATCCAAAGTGGCCACACGCTTTACTCACTTCTGTTCTTAACGTCAGCCAGCGCGCTTGATGTTAATCCTTCATATGCTTTAGAACTGTGCTTTTACGTTCTCGTGATATCAGGTGTCACGTCCCATCTTAGTTTATCCGCTGGCACTCTTGTTTTCGCATGATTCTGAGTGACGGTTTTGTGTCGCTTTTTTTTTCCGGGTATACTAAATAATAGTAACTTGAGATACCTACTAATAAAATCAAGTGATGAGATGTATCAGGCCGAGTTTGAACTTACCCTTAGAGGCTTTTCCATTAAACTTGAGGCTTTATCTGTCAACACTGCTTCTTTATTTAGTTGTTTACATTTATCCGTTTTATTTGCATTATCGTTCATAGTTACTATTACGCGTATAATTTTATTTTATTATCTTACTATAAATGCTTGAATTTATTTGGGAATTCAGTTAAAATGTCTTGACTGCATATATACTTCTGAAGCTGCTGTACACCGACGAAACGATTGCATGCAAACGTGAAAGCATCTATGCGACATACGTTATGTACTGTAATTTTGCATGTATGTATGAATGTGTATACTTATAAATAAGGTCTATAGTATTATATAGACTTTGCTTGTAAAGATGAGTCACTTACTGGAATGCAGATTGATTTGTATTGAATGCCTCATCACGTTTAGTTAAGATCATATTTTTATTTTAGAAATAAATCTTGGACTTAATCTGGAATATATTAGGGATACCTGAAATATGATTTTTTTTTTTTTTTTTTTTTTTTTTTTTTTTTTTTTTTTTTTTTTTTTTTTTGAGAATCATCACTCCATTAGTCAATGTATCTTATGACCTATAGAATTGAGTCTCGCTCGGCTGAATTAGAAGGAAAGTTTGTATTAGAAATGGGTGAAAAAGGGAAATAGAATGATGAAATTTTCCGTGGTCTATTAATATTCCTCCGGGTAAACTTAATTTATATTCAAATGGGGTTTTTAGAGCTTCTTGTTACTACTAACAGGT
>NC_090731.1:22367848-22380348 GCF_036898095.1 Palaemon carinicauda | reverse complement strand
TCCAAGTGGATATATTTTCCCAAGATAGAATTCGGTATTAAATGTCGTTCGTGGGTGATATTTACATTGATTAAAATCACGTGTGCTTGTGATATATGTTCATATATATATATATATATATATATATAATTGGTCTTCCAATAAAAAATCATCCCCTATTTTTTCTTTTATTTTAACAGTAACTGCTATTATTTATATATATTTACTTGGTACCTTCTAATTTCGTCTATTAGGTGAACCATGTTGCAATTTAGTTATTGATCAATTAAGCTGAAGGAAAAATAAAAGAAAGTTTAAGATTTCATAGAATTAAGACAGTCGTATGATAGATATAAGTTTATGTACACACGTACTTACTCGCGTTCTTGTGTATGTGCATAATAGTTTAAGGTATCATTAATCTATCGTCCTTCATTATGCTCTTGTTACCAGACTGCTGATGCTGTCTTTTTTAACACTTTATTATATATTTGATATTTTTGTCATTCAATGTTTATTACTAGACTTAGACTTATGATGCTGTCTTTTTTATCACCTTGTTTTATCTTTGATATCTTTGTCACTTAATGTTTATTACTCGACTTACCTTAAACATACAACTAATTAAATGTAGAAGTTATTTAAACTTCTACATTTATTTATCCATACTGTCAAAAGACTGTCTCGTATTTCAATTAAGAATAGACTACATCACCTGCTGTAAACATTACTGCCAGGATATAGCTTCTGGTTTCCTACTAATGCATTCTATCCCAAGGCAGAAGGACTAAAGGTGCTTACTTGACTTGTTGCACGAAGGGAAACGCCCACTTAGATGCCGAATGATGCACTTACCTTAAGACTGCCAGCAGTCACGCTTTACATTTTGGCTGACTGTGAAGAGAGAAATGTCATTAATTCTCCGCTTGGTGAGAAATTCACCAAATAACTGGATGCAAATCTGTGTATCGAACCATTGCTAAAAGCGTCACGCTTAAGCAACGTTAAACGCGACCCGTCGGCGCTTGTTGTGATAAAATTCTACCGATATTTTTGTTGTTTGCGGAAATTCAGGATTGATAGAGCACTCCATTAATATTGGCGGGAAATCGGGGACATGGTCCGGGCAAGTCCAGGACCGAATAGAAAATTTGCGCCACTTCAGCTAGCCTTTGTACGATGCTTTTATTATCTCAACATATCTCGTGTTCAACACATTCCTTGACTCATATTTATTACATAAATATTCATATTTACAAGCTTTTCTTTTGTACCGCATGTTTTGCAGCATTCCCGTAAATGTTCGCTATTTTCATTTTCTACTTGACTTCATCAACTTCTCTAAGAAAGATTGCGTTGGTCATCCTAAAACTGAACTGCTTGGTCCATTTCCAAAACACCTGAAATTAAAGAAAAATGCCTCTATATTTCTTTAGCACTCAGAATTGTTTTAATCCTGTTACACGTCTTCGGTGTTCTGCATGGTTGACGCGCTTGGCTGCTCCTACATAAGCATAGTCATCTTCTATATGTGTAGGCGTTTCGTATCACATGAATGTGTAATCTCTTAACACGCACACCATCCCACGGCCTGGTAGATGATAGGCAGCGATCTCTCCGTTGGAAGCTGCCCTAGATTGTTCTCGGCGATAAGGTGTCTATGGAAAAAAGAAAGTGTAAGGAATAGGGAGAATCTGATGAATGATGAATATATGATGAATGGGTTCATCTCAGTGGGATGACGATTACTTGACCGTTCCGTTTAAATGTTTAAACGCTGCTCATGAATGGCAGAGACAAGAGACAATGTTCTAGCCACCCCTTGAGACAGACTATATAGACATATGATCAGCGCCAAACCCCCTCTCCACCAAATCTAGGACCCGGGAAGGCCAGATAATGGCTGCTGATGACTGTGAACAGGTAGACATATAAGCTCCCCAAATCTCACATCGTTAGCTTTCAAGGATGGTAAGGTTGCAGATACTACAAGAAAGTTTCATGCTTGAGCATGACTCGAACCCCAGAAGGCAGTGGACGTTTTTCAATAGAATTTTTGATGGAGTTGTCATTCTCGGGTAATATTTTATTTTTCCTCGTCTATCTTTTACTCTAAAACGTAGATATTCCCCACAACAGTTGTCTAACAACAAGGTACTTAACTCATTGCTTTGGCCAATGGAAGCATGCCGTCTGTGCACTTCATACGGTGCATTGTAGTCAAGACTAAAGGGACTTTATAATATCCCTTCGGTTCCTGGCTGAACCCCCCTTTTAGCCTTCCCCTTGTACTGTACATTGATATGAGTTTTCCAATAAATATGCTAGAGTAAAAGTACGAACATCCTTACAAACATTTGGAAATCATAAGAGGGGAAATCCACTTATCTCCCATTAAGAAAACAAAAGTTTACATGTAATTGATTCCTTTGCTCACTGGGCTATTTTTCCTTGTTTGAACTTTTTGGGGTTATAACATCCTAGTTTTCCAATCTGTGTTGCAGCTTAGCTTGTAATATATATATATATATATATATACCGTGTATGTATGTATGTATGTATATATATATATATATATATACATACATACACATATATATGTATATATATTGTATATATAATATATATATATATATATATATATATATATATATATATATATATATATTAGAAAAAGTTAGACAACTGAGGTTGTTTTTGTTGGCAGGACAGTGAAATCCTAAATTTCTCAACGAACACCTAAACATGAGTTTAGTTTCCTTGAAATGGGATATGAGTTCCTCCCATTCAAGTGGCTTTATTTTACCCTTTTGGTTTCCAAATTTTTTGTAAGACCGTTGGCACTCTTACTCTACTATGTATACTGTATAACCTTTATCAATGTATGAGTTTTTAAGTTGATGTCTTGAAAATAGATGAAAACTATCAAGTCAAATAGTGTTTTAATTTTCGTGAATTTTTTTTTTTTGCCTCTAGATGCGTGTGTTCTTCAAGAATCAACATATATATATATATATATATATATGTGTGTGTGTGTGTCTATATATCTATATATCTATATATAATATATATTATATATTATATATATTATTTATATATATTATATATATATTTATATATATATTTATATATATATATTATATATATTATATATATATTTATATATATATTATTTATACATGTATATTGTATATATACTGTATATACATATGTATCCTTGTTCTCGCGTTTGTATATAAAAAGAAGCTAGACAGAGACACTAATCATTATCAGTAGACAGGCACAAAAAGTTAATTGATATGTGAAAGAGCTAATTGATATGTGTGCAGGAGATGAAGAACAAGGCTTGAATGATAGTGGAAAATGAACAATTACAGACTTGGACTGTTAACCACAAATCAAAGAAGGATAGAATTATAGAGGAAGATGAAAATAGTAACAGCAAATACCAGGTTTAAAAACGGCAAGTAGAGCTGTAGGTAGTTACATTGTTTTTTTTTTTTTTATCTTTGAAGGTAACCTTGATTATTTGTTACTAAGCAAATTAGATAGGAAAAATAAAATCAAACAAATTATGCTGATTGTGAAGTGACGTGACAAGTGGAAATTTAGTCATCATCATCATCATCATCATCATCATCTTCATCATCATTATCATTATCATCATCTCCCCCTACGCCTATTGAAGCGAAGATCTTCATGAATTTAGTCATAATTAGAACTAAATTGATTTTTTTTTAGACTTACAAACTATTAAAAATTCAAGATGATAATTATTTGATAATGTTAATGGTGAGTGTTCTTCAGAATTATAATATATATAATGATTATGGTTATCAGACATTCGAAATCGCGTAAGTTTTCTTTCATGAATTTGATACTAGTTTGGACTCCATTATAGATGAAACATGATGAAATCGCCACCAATATATGCAAATTAAGTCTCTCTAGAATGTTATATCAATAATGGTGTTAGCTTATCTTTTTATATAAAGGTAATGAAACTCTTTGAGAAATAAAGGGCTACATCACTCCGGTGTATGTTAAAGAATTGAAAATAATATGTGTAATGTTTGGCTCTTTGAAAGTGTTTCGAGTTAAACTTGGGGGGGTGGGGGGGGGAGGGTAGAGATTGGTGTAGAAGCAATAGGACGTCTCACTAATTGTGGATTTTTTTGTGTACAAGAATCAAGATGTAGATTATTATATAAATAATTATTACATATTCAGTAGAACTGAAATGTTCATTGAAGTACAGAACAGGTCTATTGAGATTCGTGTGTTCACGATGGACAAAATTAAGATTACATAACTTCAGAATAATTTGAGTTAGAATATTTAGAAGTTCGTTGGGAAACCTTGGCGTGATTTATTCCCGTTTTCTAATCGCCGTTTTCTTCAGCGGTTTTCTGTGAGGGTTAAAGGATAAAGTTTTCATTTTGGTATATTTTTCCCACTCATTTGAAGGTCGAGTTTCGAACTACTTATGTCCTAGATTTTAATTATAGTTGTTGCTGATATTTATTTGAATACAAATAGAAGTTTAAATCTATGTGTATTTATTATCATGCGAACCAGAGTTTGATAATTCTTATCGATTTGCACTTAAGGTTACTTTTTTTTTATTTTTTATTAATTGTTCGTTAATCTTGAGACAACTTTAAAGTAAAAATAGTTGTACTCGAGTGTTGATATTTGTATTATTATCAAATTGTTAGACTATTTTGTATTTGTTAAGTTTTGGTGTTTACAAAAAGTCCTATTTTTAAAACCAGCTGTTTACAAAAAGTCCTATTTTTAAAACTAGTTGTTTACAAAAAGTCTTTTTTTTAAACTTGATAAGATGACAGCTGTAAATTGGAATCTTTTTGAGATCCGTGTTAACACTGCCAAAGTTCTTTCGCCTTTCACAAAGTGTTCTAATGAGAGAGAGAGAGAGAGAGAGAGAGAGAGAGAGAGAGCGAGAGAGAGAGTGAGAGAGAGAGAGAGAGAGAGAGGTAGAGGTACTTGTTGATCTCGAAGTTAATGATAATTTTCACGTATGTTTTTAGATTACCATTCAAAGCATGCAAACATTCCTACTAAACAATCTCAGAAGGCATTCATTAACTTACAAAGCAAGCCACCACTGAACACAATGCGCGCATGTAAGAGAAGAGAAAACAAACAGCTACACCTGTTATTTTTTCTTAATCATCAGATGTGGTCAGTTGTAAAGTTCAGAGTTAGCAAAGCTAAGTTGCATTTCGGGCCAACATGGTTTCATTGTAAATACACTATATGTAAAATATAACAATATCTATGTAAATATACTATGATGTATATATGTTATAAATTGTAAGATTGTAAATGTGTATTTCATAATAAAAGAAAAAATATGGTTTCATCAAATTAGAACAGATTTAGATAAGTATTTCAATAAAAATTAAATTTATTGCGAATAGATATAAAGCAACTCTTTCTTATTAATATTCGAGTTTAACAAAAATAAGAATTTGGCTTGTTTATAAAGGTTTTAAAGGCCGCTCATGAATGGTAGTGGCAAGGGACAATGACATTGCCCTAGCAAGCATGACAATGCCCTATTGACTGATCAGACCAGGGAAGGCTAGACAATGGCTGCTGATGAATAAGCTGGTAGACCTGTAGGTTCTCCCAAACACCCCATCCTTAGTTTACAATGATGGTGGGATTACAGTGAAATTAACGAAGTTTAAGCAGGATTCGAACCCTTGGCGATCACCAGGCAAGGACGTTACCTACAGGCCACCATGAACTTATCAAGCTGTTTTTCTATTGACTGGTTGTTCCCATAATAGGATAGGCGTTTGATTGTCAGGAAAGGAAATTATATTTTGGAAATTTTATTTGGGATTACGGTAAGGAGAATTATGATCATAAAGGAAAAAAATGGGATTGCTTAGCAATGTTAAGTATCAATAATCAAGAAATTAAACGTTATATTTTCTATGATAGGCATAAAATTCAACAAAAAAGTAAGAAAAAAGGCTTTGTCATTGTCAACAATATCTGATTTATCCTTGAGTTTCGGAAATTATTATTATTATTATTATTATTATTATTATTATTATTATTATTATTATTATTATTATTATTATTATTATTATTTTCAATAAAACACAAATTGGAAGGAAAATCGAGGAAAACTCAAATCACCATCAGAAAAAAATAAAATAAAAGTAAAATGTATTATTACTTCCTAAAAACATGCCCATGCAGTACTTTGATTTTTAAAAGTGTTCTTGAAGTTTTCTTATCTCCGGAATTTTAGTTACAACTTTGACACCCTCCTCATTAGTGTCTAAGACGGTTTCTTATCTCCGATATGCTTGTTTTGCTGTTAACGGTACTGGGGTGGATTATTTTTGGAATCTCTCTCTCTCTCTCTCTCTCTCTCTCTCTCTCTCTGTATATATATATACAGTATTTATATAATGTATATATATATATATATGTATATATATATGTATATATTATATATGTATATATATGTATATGTATATATATGTATATATATATATATATATATGTATATATATGTGTATATATATATATATGTGTACATATATTTATATATATATATATATAGGCAATTACTAACAAAGCTATATATATATATATATATATACATATATATATACATATGCAATTACTAACAAAGCTACAACTCTAGTTGAGAAAGCAGGATACCATAAGCCCAAATTCTTCAACAGTGAAAAATTGCTGTGTAATCAAAGGAAATAGGGAAATGAAAAACTAAAAGGCAAGTAATGAATAATTATGAAATATTTTAAGATCAATAACAACGTTAGATTAACCTGACGAATATAAACTATAAAGAGAGACTTATATCAGCCTGTTCAACATAAAAACGTGTCAGCTGTCGTGATTTCTATACATCTGTAAATAATTACATACAATATATATATATATATATATATATGTATATATATATATATATATGTATATATATATATATATATATATACACATACGTGTGTATGTGTTTGTAGTGGCATTTGACAGTAGGATTTATAGGGAAAGAGCAGTACGTATTTAGGCAACGAAGCAGTTGTGTGGATCGAATGTTTGGTTTGAAATAGCTCTGTTTAAAGATTGGGAGTAAACGAAACCACTCTACATGACGTACGTGCAGTCGTGCCTCCAAAGAAAGATTATGAGGGAATTGGTAGGCATAATGGAAAGGTGTTTAGGACGGATCATGCGGATGGTAATTTGTATTGTGATTATAAAAAGATTTGGATATAAGTGAGATGATTATGTAACAGTAGTTAGACCGCCCCAATCAGATGCATATTATATAGTTTTCTTCCTTATTTTCTAATTTTTCGCTTATGAAAGGAAGTGGCAAGGGACAGTGACAATACCCTAGCTAGCATGACAATGGCCTAGACTCTAGGCCATTGTCAAGTTAGCTAGGGTATTGTCACTGAGCATAGATCAACGCCCATCTAAGCTGGGGCCAAGGAAGGCCAGACAATGGCCGCAAGTAGACCTATAGCTCCCCCAAACCCCCATTCCCAGCTCACAAGGATTGTGAGGTTGCAGCCACTAATGGAACTAACGAGTTTCAGCGGGACTGGAACCCCAGTCTGGCCATCACCAGTCAGGGACGTTACCACATAGACCACCACAACCTCACCAATTTGAAGTTTTCTCCTGTAGGCATGTTCTAATCAGTTGTATATTATAGCGTTTTCTTCCTTTGCCAAAATCTTTAAAAAGTGTTTACTTTAAATCCCTAATTTGTTTGAAGAGAAAATAAAATAGTGTTAAATAAGAGTAGGATTCTTAGCTTGAAAAAGTATACGTGACCCGTAAATTATGACCTTTAAATATGTAGATAGATATGCATACACATGCACATGCACCCTCTTCTCACCAGGGTATGACTACTCTCTCCTCTCCCTAACGGAGGGATGGGAGAGATCTGAGTGTGACCGGATATATATATATGTGTATATATGTATATATATATATATATATATATATAGCCAGACACCTACTCTTTATTATATAGGGGAGAAGGAAGCCAGAAAGATTAGGCATGGAAGTTCGTATATTTTTTTTTTTCAATATAATTTCTGATTATTATATCCTTAACTGCAGTTTTGTATAACTAATAGATTTAATTTTTATAATATTAGTTTTGAATAGAGAATTTGATAATTTTTCGCACTTTCATTTTCTAAGGTAAACCCATTTAAACACGAGTTTAACGAACCTCATCAAAGACGACGTTGGTATTTTAAACAATGACGTCCCTGATGAAGTCATTGATAGAGTTTAACAACTTATTATTTATGTCTTCTGTTTGAGTGCATGGCCAGGGTAATAGACAACAAGCTCATTGCTGATGCAGATAATGCAGTCATCGTCTCTAATCTACCTTCACCAGACAACAGAGCCAAGGCTGTTCATTTCACTTGAAGGTTTAAAGGCCGCCCATGAATGGCAGAGGCAAGGGACAATGACATTGCCCTATCAAGCAGAGGTATACCCTAGAGACTGACCATATATACTTATGTTCAGCGCCCAAGCCTCCTCTCCACCCAAGCTAGGACCAAGGTGGGCCAGGGAGTGGCTGCTGATGATTGATATATACATATGATCAGCGCCCAAGCCCCCTCTCTCCTCAAGCTAGGACTAAAGAGGGCCAGACAATGGTTGCTGATAACTCAGTAGATAGACCTATAGGCTCCCCCAAACACCCCATCATTAGCCCACAAGGATGATGAGGTTGCATCGACCAAAGGAACTAACGAGTTTGAGCGGGACTCGACCCCATTTTGGCTTTCACCAGTCAGGGACCTTATCGCACCGGCCACCTTCCTTATAAATTATTGGGAATCAGTGCCAAGTGTTAGTTATGACATTAAAATCAGAAATATGTTTCAATTACAGTATTCAAACATTTTTGTTTTCTTATTTCGATTTGTATTTTTGACCCGATCGAAGAATTTTATCCTGTGACATGTAAATCAAAATTACAATTATTATTATTATTATTATTATTATTATTATTATTATTATTATTATTATTATCATTATTATTATTATTAGCTAAACTACAACCCTAGCTGGTAAAGCAAGATATTTGGATGCTATAAGCCTTAGGGAATCCAACAGGGAAAATAGCCCATTGAGGAAAGGCAATAAGAAATCAAATGATCTAAATGACAAGAAACAAAGAATATAAAATATATTATTATTCTTATTACAAACCAAGGTGCAACCCTAATGGGAAAAGCGGGATGCTATAAGCTAAGGACTCCAACAAAGAAATATAGCCTAATGAAGAAAGGAAAAAAGGAAAATAAACAATTAAAATAAAATACTTAAGAACGGTATCAACATCAACTACGATGTTCAGAAATTTATCTTTTCTTATTTTGATCTGTATCCTTCGACCCAATTGAAGAATGTAATCCTTTAAAGATCTTTTTCCGAGTTGTGTTGACATGAACTATTTTTGATCATACGCAATGTTTAATGAAATTAATGTTTTTTTTCTTCAGAGTTGTACTTTATTTCTCTTTGCACTTTTATTTCTAAAAGGCACCTCAAAATTCTCAGTTTGATATGCTATTCTTATCTCACACTTTTAGAAGGTTAGTTTCTGCTCCTCTGTCTAAAAACACATACAGTAATGCACATTACACGGTTAACTGTAAGCATTACAGAAGAGTTTTTGTTATTACAAATAGTTTTTGACTCTCGCTATCCTTATTAGGAATATGACGTATCTGTTTTGACGTTGTTACTCGTTTTAGATTGATTTATTGTTAATTTGTTCTCATCATTTATTTATTTCTTTATTTCCTTTCCTCACTGAGCTATTTTTCCCTATTGGAGCCCATGGGCTTAGAGCATCTTGCTTTTCCAACTAGGGTTGTAGCTTGGCTAAAATAATAATAATAATAATAATAATAATAATAGTAGTAGTAGTATTAGCAGTAGTAGTATAAATAATAATAATAATAATAATAATAATAATAATAATAGTATTAGTAGTAGTAGTATAAATAATGATAATAATAATAATAATAATAATAATAATAATAATAATAAACTAAATAAAGTTAATATTACATATAGAGGAAAACCAGCCAAACTTGATTCCTCTTACTTAACTTGATGCTGATACCTGAAATCTAGAATGAGTTGTCTCGAGATAAACCCTTTTTAGGTAAAAGCAATAAGTCTCCATTTATTCATTATGGTGATTGTGATTTTCTCAGTGATGAGAACATTCTTTCAGATGATTAAGTATTGGATTATATTTTTTGTGTATTTTATTTATATTTAGATTCTGATTTCTCGATAATTATAACTTTATACATACACATTTGAATATATATATATTATATATATATTATATATATATATATATATAATATATATTACGTATCTGATGTATATATTTCTATTTACAGTTTATATATGAAAGATCTATTTTATTATTGTTACTCTTCTTGAAATGTTTTATTTTGTTTGTTCATTACTTCTCGTATAGTTTATTTATTGCCTTATTTCCTTTCTTACTGGTCTATTTTTCCCTGTTGGAGACGGGCTTATTAGCATCTTGCTTTTCAAACAAGGTTTGTAGCTTAGCTAATAATAATAATAATAATGATAATAATAATAATAATAATAATAATAATAATAATAATAATAATAATAATAATAATAATAATAATAATAATATATATATATATATATATATATATACACACACACACACACACATTTATGAAGAACATGTGGTACGTAAAGAGGTCCTGAAGTGAAATGTTGGAGGGGAAACCATAAAGTCAGTTATTAAGCCTATTCTTTCTGTTTAGGTGCTTCCCTGTATGGAGCATTTTCATTGATTTTCGAAAAGAACTTTTTTTCATACTTCATACTAATATCACATGTACAGGTACCTCTAGTTTATTGAAATGCTTATTTTTCCTAACGCCATATAACGGAGGGCGTGGAACACACACGCACACACACACACACGGGGTGAGAGAGACTATATACATTCACCCGAAAAGGAAAAAAAAATCTATATAGGCAAGAACCTACCCTCTTTAAGGCAGGGGGTTTCCCTTCGCTCCATTCTGTGGTGAGGTATTGTCGGGCTACGGAAGTTAGTACTTGTTGACGTGCAGAGATATGCAGTCTTTCGAGGGGAATTGCGATAAGCCTCGTGCATAGACAAACATTTGTGTGTTTGTATACTATATACTTGTGCTTGGATAAAACTTTCTGATTTGGACGAGTTTAAGAAACTTGAACTTATTGAAGCACGATTTGTAAGGTATGTTAACTTTTTCATATTTGAGGGGTTTGTTATTGTGAGTGTGAATAAATACGCTTACTGTATATTCAGTGTATGCCTGTATGTATGAATGCAGGGAGGTTTGTAAGAATTGAATTACATTTTATTTGAAGTTGAGGTGGAGAACATTTTCCTTCAATTTCATTAAGATGTATTTTTATCATTACTTAATGTTTATGTACAATAAACTATGTTATATATATATATATATATATATACATATATATATATATAATGTATATGTATATATATATATATATATATATATAAATATATATATATATGTATATATAATGTATAAGTATATATAATATATATACTTTTAAAAAAGCTGGTAGTGTAATTGCCTCTTTAGAATACAGGTCCTGAATGTAAAGCGTTTAAATACTGAATTGAAATGTGGACAAATGTATGCTGAGAGAGAGAGAGAGAGAGAGAGAGAGAGAGAGAGAGAGAGAGAGAGTATATTGTAACTGAACGACACCAAATCTAAACATTGTGGTTATTCTCAACTGACTATTTGTAATACATCGAAAACTTCAACAAGAACAAACTATAATGAGCGAAGCAGAACAGCATTTGGTCTGATAGTTGGACAGACTATGTTGGCAAGTATCCATTGAGAGAGAGAGAGGGTTAACAACTTCACCCCATAAATGATAAATAGTTGAACACCGGAAGAGATATATATGCTGGTGCCACTTTCCTACGGGAGATAAATCTCTCTCTCTCTCTCTCTCTCTCTCTCTCTCTCTCTGTATATATATATATATATATATATATGTATATATATATATATATATATAATATTTATTTATATATATGTGTGTATGTATGTATGTATATAGTGTATACAGTATATTTATATATATACAATATGAATTAATAGATGTGTGTATAAGAATTATAAATATGATATTTATATTTTTCCCTGTTGGAGACCTTGGGCTTATAGTATCTTGCTTTTCCAACTAGGGTTGTAGCTTAACTTTTAATGATAATAATATTTATGAAATATATATTTATATGTATTCACAATATATATGTATATATATATATATATATATATTTATATATATATATATATATATATTTATATATATATATTTATATTTATATATATTTATATATATATATATATATATATATA